>NW_027296801.1:0-56308 GCF_016086655.4 Lepeophtheirus salmonis | reverse complement strand
GTGATTACTCATTAATCACAGAAAGCCAGAATTCGTCAAGTAATATTGAATCAAATTCGGTTTTTAGTATTGGGTCACAAAAAAGTTCAATAAGCGCATATTCCATATAAGACTACCGATGATTAGCTGTGGTGGTAAAAGGTGCGTATCCAGTTATGTTTCGGTGAGGCATTATCTTCTGGGAAATACTTTTTAAAATGATCCAGATGAAACTTATAAAAAACATATAGATTCATCATTATGTAAGTTTTGATGTTACTCAAAATAATGTCAATTTCAATTATTTTCTTCTTTTTCGGAAATCATGGTGTAAACCCTCCGTTGTGTCCTGCGACACTACAGGTGCCGTGACCCTCATTTAGGGAACTATTGCTGTAATCAACATCTTTTTACGGTTAATTAAGTATCTGAATCTGTATGAAAGGGTGAATCTTACTACAAATTAATGGATAAAATATCATTTTTTACTAGAAATGGGTTAATGAAAACCTCTTACATTATTTAATTTATCTTTTTTTTCTTCATGTGAGAGTAAATCATGCCTACGGTACAACGACATTGACGGTAGTATGGTACGGTACATAATCCAAATTTATTTTCTAATTGGTGGTTTTAATAAATAAAGTGTATAATTATGTTGTTTTCTTAATATTTAATCATATATATTGTTCTGTATTCTTCATCCATAATAAAAACTTTTAAAATATCAGTTACTTACAAAGAGAACCACAAAGTTATTCAAGATTATTCAAAGAATTAAAAAAGACAAGACAAACCAAATTTCTTTTTTATATTCACAAGGAAATAACGAATTTTTATTAATCAGAGCAATAAAAACTCAAGAGCTAAATTGAAATAAGTTTGATGTTATAAAATATTAGTCAGCTTAAAAATCTTTGGCGATATTTATTTTCGACGGCAAACGCACGTTCCTCATTACTCCAACGTAGGGAAAGCGTCTGACTACTTCCCAAAAAAACCTTGCCTCTAGATTGGAAATCACGTTACTACTTGTACAGCCTGATCGCCACACATAGAAAGGAATTTATGTCGTAGCACCCTGTAAATATATGCAAATATTGCGACCTTTCTTTTCTAGTTTATGATGGTTAATATTTGCAGGTTGAAAAGTATAAACTTTTATGTTAAAGAAATGGAACACTAAATATAAATATTTGCTGCTCAAATTAGTTTATTTCAAAAGTTTAAAATGATTTATATAAACAAATTGTTAGTATTTTTATATATAGTACGAAAATTAATTGATCTAACACACTTTTATTCTCCATCATGATACTTAACAGCAATTAAAATAGACTAAACTTTATGAAGTTTTGAACTCCAGATTGGAATGTGGTATTAGTTGTTTTTGATCAGATTCAGATTTTTCAGACAAAGGCCATTACGTTTTGGTGGGATAAGCTATTTTTGATTCAAGGCTATTTAAGCCTTTGTTATTGAAGATGGAGATAAATGGTAAAAAATGCAAATATTTATCAACGTATTTCTATTATGTTGTTTTCATGTAGAGGATTTGAGTTATCTTTGTTTCAATAAGAAAATGAACGTCCTAGTTTCAAGAACTCATAGCTCCAAGGAGAATGAATAAAAAAACAGTAAAAATACTTTATCTGACGGGTGAAAATTTCGATTGAAGATTCTCCTTCAAGCACCATCTATATTTTTATAAAATTTGGGATAAAGTCATCACAAGAGTTCAAAGCTATAGCTATTTTTTTGAGAATTGAAGCAAGAAAAGTCCCTTAATGTATTCAAGAGCTAGAAGTGAGAGAATCATAGTGGTATAATCCAGAAAACATGAAAGTTCAAAGTAAATCTATCTTTTGAATGGAATCAAGGATCTTTGTCTTTGTGTAAAAAGAATCCCTAACAACAAACCTACTCCCCTATCTAAAACTAACATTCGCATGACTAAATTTTAAAAAAAGCGGGATTTTTATTAATCATGAAAAGACAGATCAAAATCAATTTATGATTTGTTGAAATACTATATTTAGCATTATTTTTTTTATCCAATAGGTCGTCCTTTACAGGCAATAATATCTTCCAGACACCGGTGAACCGACTGGCAGCTCTTGACGTGAAGGCCATGCCCACGACGTACCACGCTGTGTTGATGGCAGCTTGGAGATCATCCAAATTTGGAGGATATGTGACTCGAATATTTTTCTTAAAGAATTAAAACACAAAAATTATTACGTAAGTTCAAGAGGAGCAGAATAAATATGATATTTTTTAATATTAACATTAACAACATTAGTTTGTGTTGTCAACACAATAAAGTTTGTTATTATTATAGTTCACCCGTTATAATTCAATTTATCATGAAAACCTTTAATGAATTTAAGAACCAAAATGTAATATTTTGTATTCATGAGGTTGAGTGTGATAAACAAAATAACTATTCATACTACATGAGTGGCAACTTGTATACTTTAATTGAAAAAGAAAAAGGAAATAAGAAAACTAAAGGACCAACTTAAAAGTGAACACATTAATCAAATACACTAAATCTTGATTAAAAGTAGACAAATTTACGAAATATTTCAAAAAATACATTTTTAGAAAAACACAAAATTGCATTTATTTTGAAAAATGTTAAGGCATACAAAAAAGTTAGTTAACAAATTTAAAGTAATTTTATATAATTTGGGGTATGAAGAACCCCAAAGGAAAAGTGATTTTCATAATAGAAATGGTATTTTTATTTTTTGTTGAAAGAATAATAATTTGTAAATAATGTTATTTTAATTCCCTAAGGCATTCATTACACGATTTCCATAATTCAATTTCATATTTCATTTAATTACTTTTCTAATAATGGAAAAAAAATCGACTGTCGTAAAATAAGAAGTTATTTGCTATGCAGTGAGAATTCCTTGTATAATCCATGAATTACTTAACATCTCCTTAAACTATTCACTTTTAAAATCAAACAACCATTTTATTATAAACCTTACGATTCTTATCAAATGAATTAATTTCATTGTTTAGGTGTATAAATTTATTTGACGAACTATCTATAGAAGGCAGGTTCATCAATGAAAGAGACATATGATGAACAAGAAAGGAACTGACAGTATAATATAACTATGCAGGGGCGTCTCAGCATTATATTTAGGGGGCTTTGTAATTGGAAAACATTTTGAGAAAAAATGAATATTGAATTTTCTAGTAACAAGCAAAAATCCTTAATTTGGGGGGATTTGCTAGAGCCCTCTAGCCCACCAACAGCGGATACCCCTGTTATGTCATGGATACTCCTCAAAGAAATGCTTTCTTTTGACGAGATTTAAACAGAGCTTCTTATCTTCCATATTCACAAATAATGGAGATATGGGAATAGAAGTTAGATATAAAAAAAATATGATACATTCTAATTAAAAAATTTATTTCCCCAACTCCACATACAACAAGTTTTAATTGATAAATTGTATCTATGCCTGCAATCAACAGCTGGTTCAATTTGATTTCCAACCCTTCACTCTAGTAGTCCTTTTTTGATTGACTAAGATATATTAATTGGTACTGATCAAATAACTAATCAAGCTGTCTATATAGTTAGATTTTATAACTTTATTCAAATAAATAAGGCAATATCATATAAATTTTTTAAGAGTGATAGACAGGAGCTGGCTTGTAGACAGGGGCAGGCTTGTAAGGAGCTGGAGCACCATGGTAGACGGGAGCGGGCTTGTAAGGAGCTGGAGCAGGGTGATATGGCTCGTATTTAGCCTCTCCGGAGTAGGTAACGTCAGCAACATAGCCAGAGTAAGCATCAGCAACGTTGTAGGATACAGTTTGGATGCGACCGTCGGGAAGGGCAACAGAGTACTTTCCGTTGGTTGAGTATCCATCACGGGCCTCATCAGCTCCAAAGTTGAGTCCAGCATATTCATCACTGACAGCGTATTGGTATTGGTAGGCTGCGGGTTCTTCCTTGTAGGTAGGAGCTGCGTGGTATGGTGCCGGTGCTGGGTGGTATGGAGCAGGGGCTGGGTGGTATGGAGCTGGTCTGTAGGGGTCAGCAGGAGCAGACATGGTAACAGCCAAAAGAGCAGATACGACGACAAAAGACTGTAAAAAAGGAGAAGGTTAATTCACGATCCACATTTGAGGATTTGATTTGCATTCGTTACTTACCTTCATGCTGATTGAATTGTAGTTATAAAACTAATGTCTTTATTCTTGATACTATGAGTATTTATACGCATTCAAAAAAAGAACTCCATTCACGCAGACCCTGTCTAAATATTTATTATTATTGTTGGGCGTGGATTGCAATAGAGCATCACTAAGGTCTTTTCGTCGACAGTACATATGTAAAAGATAAAATCATTAGGATATTTTCATTCACATTCTTTGATGTAACAAATTTTAAAAAACACAATATTTGATAAAGTAATCAGAGTGTTTGTAAATTCATTTAATAATTTTACGTGGAATTATCCTAACATTCAATAAGTATTGAGCTTTGAGTTAATGCTAAATATTTTTAAGAGAAGATTGATTGTAAAGTTAATTAGTTTGCAGAACAAAATGGATCCAAGGTAGAATTTGAGCTTCATCATCCAAGTTAGAAACCTTTTTGTTTTGAAAATATGAATGTATCTAACAATGATTTAACATTATATATATTCCAGAAGTGGTTCTTAAAATTCAAATATGTAATACTATATCAGGTATGGACAATTATCTTTTCGTTGAGGGCACCTAAAAAAACATTTTTGAGGACCGGTTCAAGTACAACCAATGTACTGTATACACACATATAACATTTTTTTGACAAGATTATAAAATTCGTCTATATTATAATGGGCATGAACGTTGTTTGCTTATATTAGTTTGTAAACAAAGCAACAGAAAATGGCGCGGTCTTGAGGGAAAGTAATACAACTTCCCGAATGATAAAATTCATGGCATTACCTCACATGACACACATAGAAATAACATGTTGTATTTTATTGTCAGCTGGCGAATTTTTGGGATTATTTTTTCCTCATCAGTGTCATGAACGTTGATTGATTGAATAGGAACTGGTCTTATCTGTGAACAATTTTCAGCATTTATTAAAATATCATTCCGAAAGAATTTGCTAACTACCAACTGATTTTGGGTCTTCTTCGAAGCATACGTCATTTTTTATAAGGACTAGTTTAAATAACAAAATTGATTCATTAGTCCATGATGAGACGTCAACAGCAAATTTTTCCATCCAATCAAAATCTACGAGGTCCGAGGTAATGTGGTTCTTATTGTCAACTTAAAAAATCCATGATTTTTTTTGCATTCCATCACTTTCTGCATGGGTTGTAATAATGAATATATATTTCGTTATGCTAAATATGTAACATTTGAGCGTCGTTCAACCATCTCCCTTGACGCATAATCTTTGAGTAAAATTGTAAATTTCTCAAAATTTGCATACATTTATATTTTAAAACAAATAAAACGATAAATAAATGACAATTATTGTCGATAAAGTGTTTTTAATACAATAAATCTGCTTTTATAAAACAAAGTTTATACTTCTGTCTGTCTGAATATATGAAAACAAGTCACAGATTTCACTGTATCAAGTCTCCTTGTTGAAAATCATATAAATATTTTGGTATCAGAAATAATACTGTGGTCGTATAATAAAATATTGCTAACATGTGCATGTATAAAAAGTTTTTTGTGTTTGGTCTTTTATGTAATTTATAATTCATGGAATTTTTTAGCAAATGTTAAGATTTGAATTAAATATAGAGGTTGCTATGTTAAAATGATTTTTTTTTTCATTTTGTTAGTGAATTTTCTAATGACTAAAGTATTAATCCATCCAAGTATATCTTTTTTGTCCAAACTCATATTATTATTTCTTACATACTTCAGGACAGAATACATAGGAATAATTGATATAAGTATAAGAAGTTACATGTGAGTGTGCTAATGAAAAACGGAGCGTAAAACTTATAATTTATTGGGTAGTTTATTTTCTATATTATTAAAGCAAAATTTATCTTATAGCCGACGCCTAATTACTCTTGGCAATGTGGATACTACCCCTGGTACTATCTAATTAATATTAAAGCTACAAACACTACCCAAAGATATATTTATGATAACAGCCAAAGTTAGTATTGTAACTTTATTTTATTAATAAAATTGTAGATATCAAATACTGCTAGTCTACCTAGTCTATACCCTAGTCTATAGTGTATTTTACCATCGTTTAAGGAACTCTCCAATTCCAGCATTCAGAGAGAAAAACATTTTTTTAGAAGAGATCAAAAATACGAACAACATTTTGTTTTTGATTTATTTGGGAGTTAGTTTGCCTTAGACACGTTAAAATTTAGCATATCATATCTATAATCTATTTATAGATTATACTACCCTGGGGCAATTACATAGGTCGTTGGGAAATGGTTGCATCAGTTAAACTATCTCGATTGAGTTAGGAGTTAAGGAAAATAAAATGAAATATTTTGGAAAAACAAAAAGAGCCTTTTGAAAATGCTGAATGATTAATTTTTAATGCATTACTGCAGACCAAGATTTAATAAAGCTGTATTATATCTCTTAATTAATTTTATAGATTGAATAAATTCAGTACCTACAAAGCTTTTGATGGTTCGGTCAACACTAACAAACAAATTTCTGTGAATTTTAATATAGCATATAAAAGAATACATAATAAACTGGAATTGTCACATGGTAGAGGGTAAACCCCATCCTAAAATCAAATTGAAAGATGTATCTTAATTTATTCCAAAGCTATGTTCGATTAAGCATCTTTTACGTTTTGTGCTTTCTTGCCCTTGACCTTTAAAAATGTTATCGCCTCATATTGTGACCATATATAATTTTTGTACTAAGTTTAGTCAAAATCGATCTGTAACTTTTGCCGTAATCTTCGTTGCCGGAGTTAACAGCACCGTAGAACTTGCAACTCTTGTTACCACTAATCTATATTGCTGAAACTTACAATTTCTAACATTTCTCATCAACTGCATGATTACAAAATCAGTTTTTATCCAATATCTCGAAGAAAAGTTGAAAAAAGTTTTTTATTACTTTTTTTGCAACAATGTGTGTTATATTACATGATTGTGATGTAACTTTGTTGGTAAATATTTTTGTGATGTTGTAGAACATGAGCCAGCTGCAACCATTCTTTATTTCAATTGCCTACTTTATCGAAGCTGAACTACGTGAGAACTGTTGAAACTACATATTTAAACAGTTTGACTGGTATATTGCATCTTAAAACATTTTAACTTCAAAATATTTATTTTACCCTATACATATGAAACCTTTAGAATTACATTTCCTTCCTTAATTTATTTAAAACCTTACACATACCGGTGAAAGTCAACGGAGAGTCCGTACTTGGACTCCAGGATGACCAATGTCCAGGTATGTGCAACATATTAAAATTAATAAAATATACGTAGTGAAATACTTAAATTAGCTTGTGCCAATTTTTTTCACTTCATAGAAAATGCTACTTTTTCCTAATGACGTGTCCTATTTTTTTCTTCTCCTCGCAGAAATAAATCTGCTTATTGTTGTGTCAGTCCTGATATGTTACTGGAGACTACAGTCCTGTCGATTTCTGTCTCGTTTCGGTCTAGTTCAGTTCTGCATATCAATCCTAAAATCTAAAAAGTTCGTTATATGATGATGTAAATCAATTTTGTTTTAATCAGTTTTAGTACTGATATCCTGAAGGACCGACAGGATTAAGGACCGATCCTATGAACTAATAGGACCATTCCTAAGACTGGACTTGAGCAACAAAATAAGGATTTACACAACAATTACTCTGTTAATTCAACTAAAGGGCGGGAGGATTTATGTATTTTTGAAGGTTGTATTGATAGTTTATGGGGTAATTCTTGGG
Organism: Lepeophtheirus salmonis; assembly: GCF_016086655.4. Lineage (NCBI taxonomy): Eukaryota > Metazoa > Arthropoda > Copepoda > Siphonostomatoida > Caligidae > Lepeophtheirus > Lepeophtheirus salmonis. The sequence continues at coordinate 48,396 of NW_027296801.1, read as the reverse complement.
TTCCTCAACGACCCTAGTGGACAAACAAGTTGTCTAGTAGCCATTTCAAAATATAACGATTATGTGATCTTTTCTTCCCCACTTGAAAATATAGTTTCGGTATCGAATTAATAAAAATGATTGCATAAATAACAAAATATTATTGTTTTTAAATTATATAATGAATACATTCTCAAATAAGATTAATTCCAAAAACAAAATTGCTCAGTTCAACTCTAGATTTTTTTTAATTCATGCTTAGACACACTACATTTGGAAGTAGTGCAGGATAACCCACTCGAAAATCAAAAACTACATAATCTATATCAATAAATCGTTTGCATACAAAGTACAAATTTATTTGTGAATTATTGCTCCAAATTCCTAACTCTGTTGTATATTTATTCATGTATACTAAAATCTTAATTAGCATTCTAAATTGTTCTATTTTTTTTTTTTTTTTTTGCAGCAATGGAATTTAACATAATGTTAAAGAAGTCATTTTCCTTAATTTGTTAAAAATATATTTTTTTAAATAAAATTTTAATGCTGTTGATCTTCAAATTCATACATAAAATCCATTTCATATCTCCAGCCTTATTTTTCATTATCAAAAATAAAAATCAATCAGTAATAAAAAGGATAAAATAAGTTTCTGCGTCTTGTTTATGTTTGTAAATGCATTATCTTTGCTGATAACAGTTAAATATTACCAAATAGGCACTGCACAAAAATGGGGACCCAAGGGGTTATAAACTTTCTCCATTTCGAGAATTTAAAAATCATATAGCAGCCAAAAATATATTGGACCAAAAACCCAAAAAAATATTTAGTTTTTTTCTATATTAGATTTTATAAATTTATTTAGCATAAATAAATAAATTATTTATCATTGGAAAATAGTAATACAATGCCGGAAAGATGCTTAAGCGTGGTAGACGGGAGCAGGCTTGTAGACAGGGGCAGGTTTGTAGGGAGCTGGAGCAGCATGGTAGACGGGAGCGGGCTTGTAAGGAGATGGTGCAGGGTGGTATGGTTCGTATTTGGCCTCTCCTGAGTAGGTGACGTCAGCAACATAGCCAGAGTAAGCATCAGCAACGTTGTAGGATACAGTTTGGATACGACCGTCGGGAAGGGCAACAGAGTACTTTCCTTGGGTGGAGTATCCATCACGGGCCTCATCAGCTCCAAAGTTGAGTCCAGCATATTCATCTCTGACGGCATATTGGTATTGGTAGACTGCGGGGTCTTCCTTATAGGTAGGAGCAGGATGATATGGAGCCGGAGCTGGGTGGTATGGAGCTGGTCTGTAGGGATCAGCAGGAGCAGACATGGTAACAGCCAAAAGAACAGATACGACGACAAAAGACTGTAAAAATTAGAAGGTTAATTCATGATTTACATTTGAGGACTTAATTTTCAATTGTAACTTACCTTCATTTTGGTTTAATTGGAGTAATAAAACTGATGTCTTGTTTCTTGATGCTTTTAGTATTTATACGCATTTTTTTAAATAAAAAAAAAACTACTTACGCAGCCTATATTTTTGTAGGGCGTTGAGTTAAACAGAACAGCACTAGGATTTGTTAACGCAAGTTATTAAGGGGAAGAAAAAATGTACTTCCTCTCCACACTTATTCTACTTTTTTAGTATATTAAATTGATATCTAATTTAAAAAAAAATTTATAGCAAAATCAAGCTAACAAACATTTTTTTTTTCATTTTTTATGGTAATGACATAATATTTTACTCTTATTGAGAGGCAAATTCCGAAAGGAATCAATCTTTGCTCATTTGTAAAGCAATATTTTAGCGTAAAAGTGTAATATATGAAGATGAAATATCCTTAAATGAATTATTTTATGCAAGTTTTCTTCCTGCTTGTAGTTAAAATGCGCATATTATATATATTTAACAGTTTTCTAGAAAAATGTTTTAATTCAAAAATTAGCTCTACTTTAATTGATTTTCAAATTTTAAATATAATTAGGAAATTCAATAGAAAAGTACATTTTACAAGAGTGATTAACATGATAACTTATGTTGTTGGAAGATTTGAAGCTCATCTTCAGCGACTTGGAACTTGAACTGGACGTAAGACCATACAAAAGTTGCAATTCATTAAACAAATTATTTATATATTTAAAATTAAATGAAATATAATTTTAGTACTGGAATTTTGAAAATAGGTATGTTTGGATATTACTGTAAATGTGATTTATATATAATTTTAGGCTTTTTTAAATTACATCATAAATATTTTTGGATATATTTTACTACAATTTAGACCCAAATTCAAAATCTGTCTTTATATTTCTTCTAGCACGTACATTTTTAAGATGGAGCTAGTTTTGTTTTTATAAGGCTTCTTATTTATTTGTAGTAAATCATTAATTTTGATTAAGTTTCCTTATTTCTAAATGATATTTTATAATAAAAAATGGATCTATGAGTCTCAAAATTTGTAGACAGATCCCCTTGTTATTTTCTAAAGTATAGAATAATAATTAAAATACTATCCTTCTGCAAAACCATAATAAAATGATATCCGTTCCCATTGCTCATTCTGTCCATTTAAAAGAGACATATGACAATAAAGAAATACTTCTAACACAATTAAATATAACAGATATCAATGGAAAATCAGTGGATATCTCTTATCGATATGCTATCAGAATTTACCAAATTTTTGTTGTTTCCTATGTCTGTGTGACAGTTTTGTAATTATGGTAAATTAATCCAGAAGTTACTTACATCTTTGATCGACATGTGTCCTAGGAACAAGCAGTATACAGTCTGTTTCTTTAATTGATCTAAAAAACATCTACCACCTCTCCTCATTAAACTTGGTTTAACAAATAATTTTGTAAAAACTACGGGTAAAGTATATTCTGAAAGGTTCCAATACTTTTCAATCAAAGTTTCAAAGGTTAGTGCAGCAAAGTTGAAACAGGGAATTTTGTTGGATCACAAATAAGGAGGTTTTGAATGAGAATGAATTTCAAAAAGCCTTACGTCTACAGGAATTGAAGGTTTGGTTGGCCTTCAAATGGATATGTGGAAATTTCTTGGGAAAAAGTCACCAGCGCATAAAGATGGAGTCAAAACTTGCCTGATGCTTACAAAGTACTTAAGTACGAAATGTAGTTGAAAATACATTTCCTGCATTCCTACTTCTATTTCTTCCGCGAAAACATTGTTGCAGTAAGGACAAACAAAGAGAGCGATTTCACCTAGATATTCGCACAAGGAAGAATGGCTACCAAAGATTTTGGAATGAAAGCATGATGGCAGTACATTTTTGGATGCTGTATTGTGACAATCCACCCAAAATATACAAAAGGAAAACTCATTCACAAGGCTTCTAATAAATCACATTTATGTATATTGTTGTTTTGTTTTCCAAAATTAGACAATTTTCTTAAAAGTTTGATCTATGACCTATAAAAAATGTATAAAAATTTCAAACCACTGTATTTTGAAAAATCTGCTAGCTACAAGAAAAAAAAATCAGCTTATAAAATACATTTTATAAAATGTTATGAAGTTAGTGATGGAAAAAGCAAGTTTAATTTTGTTGGCCCGTGATATTTTTTATACAGTAACCTTTTTCCTTAATAAGTTTTTGAACATTTTCAATCCCAAATAACTCGTTTTATGGGCGTGACAAATTTTTGATAAAATGACAATCGAAAAAAAAGCTTATATTTGATTAAAATTAAGATCTTCACTCACAAAGACCATCCAAAGCAACATTGACAGGCTCAAGCCTCTATGTCACTACTAGGCACTATTTATTAATGGTTTTCTAGTTGAAATGATCCTATGCAGCCGATTATATGGAATTCAACAAATCAACCCAACGATAATGTCTTCGTTGTTCATCTTCTTAAACATCTGGATGCTCTAGTTCACGGCGATCTTAGATACTTCAAAGACTTTTACAATTTCAATAATTTTATGTTGGTTTTATTTTCTGAGGGACAGAGATCGATATTGGCTATTTCAATTTTGTGAATTTGCCATTCACTTTAGAGACCATAACCTAAATCTGATGCATCAATCGTCTGAGAGCAACATTAAAGCGCATAAAGCTCAAAAACAGTAGTAATTTTGTTATGGCTTTTATGAAACATATGTCACGGTTTATTAAATGTTCTCTATCTGTAAATCCACCAATTTTCAAAATAAAAATATTAATTTTGGTTCAATTCTATTTTGCCAGGTCATCTAGGTTATCAGAGAGATCCTCTCTGCTTCAAGTTTTTCCAAAATATTATCATTTACAATTAAGTGTATTAAATAACTACCTAATTGAAAAATTAGTCAAATAAATAATATATTAATATTACTTAATGCATCTATGATAAATATTGGAGACTCAAACACACTGAATTTATGAAAAGTGTTAACTTTTTCACTATTTGAGCCACAATATTGGAATATTTTGGGTATTTAATAATGTCATAATATTTTGATAAATCTCTTTGATCACGGTCACATGGAAGATTGTGCTAATTGCATTATTTTAAAACATTCATTTAGCTGAATATAATTTTTCATAAAATAGAAATATGTGTGCAAATATATCAACACATTCATTTTTAATAATAAAAATCGTCAAATATCAAAGGTAGAAACGATTAATAGCCATTTGTAAGTACCCTAAACAAAAAAATAATTTATATCAACTCACTAATGAGATAAGAGATCAAATAAGTTTTTAATATATTTATTAAGCATAAATAAATTAATTAAGGAACAAATATTTATAGAAGAATGTAGATTAAGCGTGGTAAACTGGAGCTTGCTTGTAGACAGGGGCAGGCTTGTAGGGAGCTGGGGCAGCGTGGTAGACAGGAGCAGGCTTGTAGGGAGCTGGGGCAGCGTGGTAGACGGGAGCGGGCTTGTAAGGAGCTGGAGCAGGGTGGTATGGCTCGTATTTGGCCTCTCGGAGTAGGTAACATCAGCAACATAGCCAGAATAAGCATCAGCAACGTTGTAGGTAACAGTTTGGATGCGACCGTCGGGAAGGGCAACAGAGTACTTTCCTTGGGTGGAGTATCCATCACGGGCCTCATCAGCTCCAAAGTTGAGTCCAGCATATTCATCACTGACACCATATTGGTATTGGTAGACGGCGGGATCTTCCTTGTAGGAAGGAGCTGGGTGGTAAGGGGCGGGTTTGTAGGCTGGAGTAGGATGATAAGGAGCAGGTGCTGGGTGGGCAGCAAAGGCAACAGCCAAGAGAGAAGACAAGGCAATAAAGGACTGTAAAGAAGAAGAAAAAAATGGTCAATTCATTGTCCACATTTGAGGATTTAATATTCATATATTATTTACCTTCATAATGATTGAATTGTAGTTAGACAAGTAATGTCTTGATTCTAGATGCTTTGAGTATTTATACGCATTCAAAAAGAAGAAGAAAACCATTTACGCAGACCCTGCCTAAATATTAATAAATGAAGGGCGTGGAGTTAAAAAGGTAACACTCGGACTGTTAATACATGTTTAATATGTATAAGAAAATTAGGCATATACATATTTGAGTCTTATTTGGATTAAAAGTCTTGTGTCCAGTTCAAGTTTAAAGAATTTCGTTAAAATTAATGTGGTTTATCCTAATAAATACAATATCAACTCTGTTTTTATAAGAAAGGAGAATCTTGTTGTAGTTTTTTTTACTGTTCTTTTGAAAAGGGATACAAGAAATTTCATTCACCAATACTCTAATGTTTTGATATTTTTTATGTTATGACTCAATTAATCGAATATTAAAGAGGGCTTTTATAAAATATTTTTTCCCAAAAAAGTATTATCAGGGAGAAAAAAATATCATTTATTTTTAATAAATTCAAACTTTATGGTAACTAATTCATATTTTATAATCACATTAAATATCATTAATAAACAATTGATTTATTCTTGGATGTTTCTTCAGCGAATTATATTTGCGTATGATTTTTTTTTTTTTTTGCCATAGACTAATTTATATACACTATACACATCTAAATGAATTTATGTTGAATAAAAGTAATTTGTGCTGACACTATTCTTTTAATTCTTTCAACCCGAAATTAGATAAGAAATTTTCAACACCATGTATAAATATCAGCTAGAGTCAAATTAGAACTTGATTGAAACATTTTGTTTTTAATATAAGATATTGCCATTAAAATCTCACATTATCTATGAATTTGAATTATAAAGGGATTAATTAAACATAGAGTTAAATTCCTACATTTGGAAAAGATTGTATATAAACTTTCAAATTTTGTTAAGCTTTGAAAAGTGATGTTTTTGAGCCAATGGTTTTGCTATATAGCTGATTGATAGTTTATACCCTGTAGCTTGGTATTTATTTTATAGCATTGCCACCTCTGATAATAATAACTGATGGAATGTTTGTGTTAATTTGATGACACGATGAGTCAATAGTTTTATGCAGAATGTCTAAATTCTTTGTAAAGTGTCAGAGAACTATCCTTAGAAATTTCATGTATTATTAAATAAGAAAAAAATTTATCATTTCTAAAACTTTAATGTACAAAAATAAAGCTTTTTAGATATATTATTTGCATTAAATACATAAGAGTCGAGTCTTAGTTACTTAGGCTAGTTCTTGAGGTTATATACATTTATCAGAGTCTCACCAAGAAAATTACATTTAATCTTAAGTTGAATTGTTTTAACCCTTAAATGTTTTTTGTTGCACATATGTAGCATACGGAAAAAACGTTACTTGAATATAATATATTAGAAAAATGTGTTAATCTTAAACTATTTGCAGATCTACAACGAATCTGTTTATATGCGTGAGTAAGTATTATTAATAAATTGCATCAAACGACCGGGTAAAAAGGAAGTCAATATCTTTGACACCGTAAGTGAGTGATACAAAGTTGTTTGATTAGTTAGAGAGGTTAAACTTTAAAATCTGTTGATAATAATAATAAAAAAACTATTTTATGATTCTTTGTTCTATTATAATTATTTAAACGCAAATATTTAAGTACTTTTTTATATGTGTAATATTTATGGGCCTTGTTTCTTATGTAACAAATGTACAACAAAATTCCTTAGAGGAATTTTCGGTCAACTAGAAATTTGTTGCACATTTGCAACAATTCTCTATTTTGTTTTTAATATGAAAAAAAATGCATATTAGGGAGCTCAAATATATATACTGTTGATAACCACATACATTTATGATGAATTTATTTATAAAATTAAGGTGTTATCTTCAATTCGCAAGAAACCAAAATGACACCTATTCTTTTGATGGAAATCCTGACTGGTTACATAAAATACACTTAGCCATTGAACATTTCAAAAAACTTTGTTTCAGGTTCCATTTAAAGATAACCTTCGTATTGATAGTCAGATGTGCCCCACAAAGGTAAATGTTTCTTCCAGCAGTATATGCTAGTAAAATCTCAAAAATGGGGGATAAAACTTTTTATATTATGAGCTGCCTCTGGGTATTCGTATAATTTTGAGGTATATACAGGGAAAGAAAACAATCTTTAGGTAAGAAAAGATAATGAACCAGATTTAGGGCACTTAAATATTGTGGTGTGGTTGAGCTAAAAGATTCCAAGAAATGTTGGCTATAAATTGTTTTTGAATTTATTTTACTTCATTGAATTTTATATTATGGTTTGCCAAACAAGGGAATGAATGAATGAACACTACGAACTGCTAATGCAATATCATAATCAAAAGAAAAACTGATTCCAATATGTTATACACTTACATACATTTGAAATTGTATTATACTTCGTGTAAATGAATTAACACAATATTTATCACCTATTGATTGATGTATTCAATTGTTTTTATTTTAGAGAACATCTCTTCATAAGATGATTACTTTTCTTAAGTTATAAGTTTTTCTCTGATACATCATTATGATTTATTTTAAAGCTAATGAATTCAAACGATTAAACAGTAAATTATTATTTCCAAATTTGTATTTTCACTCATAGACAATGTATTTAGACTAAGTAAGATAATTATAACTTATAAACTCTAAATATCCATATTTGTGTTGACATTTTCTTTCAAGTTCTCAATTATTTCAACCTAAAATTATATATAACATTTTACTCACTAGGCATAATTATTAACTATAGTCTAATTTGCATATCTTCAAAATACATCAACTTAAATCCATTTAATGTCTTCAAAAATTAAGATACTCCATGATTTTTGACTTTGTGTTTCAATAAAATATAAATAAAATTCTTAATTTAAGGAAAAGTTTTGGCATCAACTTCCAAATTTAAAATCCTAGAACAGTGAACTTTTTAAAAGAGTGAATACATTACTTAAAAAACCAATTTATAGTTTACTCACTCAATACTAAATTCTAAACGCCTGCAATATTTCATTACTATGACGATATCGTTATTTATTAGATCAAAAATATGTATAGGAATGTGATATATTTTCAAACATACAAGTATCTAAATATAATTTTTCACTTGATAAATGTCTCTTAAGTATAATTATTGTTACATTTCAAAGTTTATTCATGACAGTTAACAAGATTTTCTACGAATGAAGACTCAATTTAGTCAAATTGTACCAACTCACTGAATACTTCTATTGAATATCATAGTCAAATAGTGAGAGGCCCTAATCTTCTTAATGGACCATCCTTTTAGATTGAAGTACACAGAAGAGCTGATGTTATTATAAATTCCTCAGGAGTGAAACTTTGTTTTCTTAATTTAGATATCCGATGGAAAGTCGTTTAATGAAGATGGATTATCATCTCTTACAAATTTAATATGTATGACATATCAAGATTGATCCATCAACATTTTTAACAGTTTGTTTCTCAAAATACTTAGTATGAGTATTCCTAGGCTTTTATGTATGATTCAAGGAAAACAATTCTTATAAACGGGTTAAGCTTTTATTTACAGAGTTTTTGCTTCTATACGTGTTATGAAAAAAATAATGAGACACCTGTTCAATTTAGAGTTTTTTAGTTTGATTTGTAGTTTCTATTGAATTAAGAATAACAGAGTCTAAATTGATTTCTTAAGGAAGGAAGTTTCTATATATTTATTAATGTTTTGAAGTACATTGAAGAAAATTGTCCCTCAAAACTTTAATTTTAGCTTAATAATTTATCATTTCCTTTTACGAAAATGTTTATTGAAAAATGTAAGATATTTACACTGGCGCCTAGGAAAATATACAAAATCTTAAACCAATCTGGTTTAATATACTCTTCTGAAAAGAAATTTATGTTTCAATCCAATTTATAATTTTAAACTATTCATATCGCCGTTATTTTTAAATATTTTGATAATTTAGAAATTAGATTATTGTTTTGCTAATGTTGACAAATGTTACAAAAACGAATTTTATTCTTTGACAGGGGCTTAAATAACATTCTGATGATTGAACATGGAAATATGTTTTTACCATTAATAATTCTTGAGCAATAAATATTGGCAGCATGACAAACTGAAACAAATAATTATGCAATTAGCATTCGTGATTAATTATTGACTGTTGATTTATATTTAATCAAAGCAATTAGATTATATTATTTATCGTATCCAAAAAGTAGTTCATCATGACCTAACCTAATGTTCCTAAACTAAAGTTTTAATGTAAACCATTTTGAATGGGTCATTACTCTCTAGTGCCTACAAAGAAAAAAAAAGACTATTGAATAGGTTTTGAAATATTTATTTAAATAAATAACTAAATAAATAAAGACAGAATATTTAAGCGTGGTAGACGGGAGCAGGCTTGTAGATAGGGGCAGGCTTGTATGGAGCAGGGGCGGCGTGGTAGACGGGAGCAGGCTTGTAAGGAGCAGGAGCAGGGTGGTATGGCTCGTATTTGGCCTCTCCGGAGTAAGTAACGTCAGCAACATAGCCAGAGTAAGCATCAGCAACGTTGTAGGACACAGTTTGGATGCGACCGTCGGGAAGGGCAACAGAGTACTTTCCTTGGGTGGAGTATCCATCACGGGCCTCATCAGCTCCAAAGTTGAGTCCAGCATATTCATCACTGACAGCGTATTGGTATTGGTAGGCTGCAGGTTCTTCCTTGTAGGTAGGAGCTGCATGGTATGGTGCAGGAGCTGGGTGATAAGGAGCAGGGGCTGGGTGATAGGGAGCTGGTCTATAAGATCAGCAGGAGCAGACATGGCAACAGCCAAAAGAGCAGACAAAGCAACGAAGGACTGCAAAAGATTTTTTTTTTTTTGGTTAATTTATAATCGATATTTCAAAATAATAATTATTTTTGTTACCTTCATGTTGTAATGATATAGATTTGGAGTGAGGAATTTAACTGATAACTACTATACGGTGCAATCTTCTATTTATAGTTTCAACATAATTTTTACCTAACTCATACTCCCGTAGTACCACAATTAAACGCTGGGCGTGAACGTAACTTCGAATATTGACGCATTTTACACTACAGCATTTTAAAAAATAATAAAATATGCTTCTTCCTTCCTTAGAGACAAGTTTATGTTTTTCTTCTGAGATAGGAAGGGCGTTCATGAGAAAAAAGTGATGAATTTGTTTGCATCATGAAATAATTAGTTAAAACATTCAATGTTCATTAAAGATGATGATGTATGTCTTTCAAATTTCATGACGGAATTATAACCATGCACATATATTAGAGTTCATTTTAACACATATGTAAGGACCTCAATAGAGAGGAGTATTAACCCATTCATGCCCAACGCTGTGTATGAAAGATTCAAATAGGTATTTTGATTAGTTCTACGGAAAAAAAAACTAGCTAGTGATTTGATCCAGATGAATCAAAAACATATCAGATCAAATAAGCAAGTCTTCTTCCACTTACATCTAACAGATCATTGATTATGGGACCTCAAAAATAACTGGGGAGTACTTCATTATATTATTCGATAGGAATTGAGTCATCTTAAAAAGCTAGTTGTCTCAAGTCTCTTGACTTGAATCTTGTCACTAGAGTATTTAATTTTATAATTAAAAAAACAAAAAACATTTCTGAAAGATTTGAGCAGTTTTTAGGATATAATTGATCTCCCTCCTCTTCCCCAAGATATAAAAAAAAATTTGAAGCCTATTTCAGACTCTAACCTATTTCAGTGTAATATTTATATTATGAAATTGTAATGTTTTGTGGTCATGACGTCACCGGTATATAATTTGCCTCCCACTTGCGAATTCTGACGCTGTTGATCCTAGTACCGGCCCTGGACTCGTTCTATCAACTCCCTCTATCATAAAGCATATTGCACTCTTAGTAGAGTGATATTCAGACAAAAATATTTGTAGGACAAAGACCTCCAAAGCAAACATCCTCAAACACAATCCCCTTGAATGCAAAACATCCTTGATCTATATTTTTTTTTTAAAAAAGAAAAAGACTCTTTAGGACTCTAGCTTATATGCGAAATGACTTAATGAGGAACTTTTGATTAAATGATTGTTTTTTTCCTTTTCCAATCAACTCTTGAAGTTTTGCTACTTTTTATGTCATTTTATGATAAGTAATTCCCTACTCAGTACTGGTCACATCAAATCATACGATAAAGCATTATAAAGGTGTGAATATATACTACAAACACAGTAATACGCTTGAACAATTAAGTTGTGAATTATCGTGCGTCGAGGATGGAGGTCTCAAAGGACGACATTTGCCATATCTTACATTTTTATTATTTATTAAAACGTGTCGAAATTGACCAACAAAAATCGCAATGTTCTCTTTCGGTTTGTGTTGCATAACAGTGGTTCAGGTTATTTTTTTCTGCTCAATTCTACTCTATAAGGTAAACAACTTGACCGCTGGAAGCTGGGGATCGAACATAAGGATGGATGCATTGGTAAATAAGAGACAACAAGATATTATCAAGACAACGACAGGCCACACACATCTTTGATGAACCACCATAAGCTCCGATAGCTCGGAGGGGAAGTTTTTATGCAAAAAGCCTACCGTCCAGACCAGTCAACAAGTGACTACTACTTGTTTCTGTATATGACAAAGAGCTTGGGGGTATAAATTTTTGTAAAAAAATTTGTACGAGCTTTTTGCCAATATGGACAAGGGCTTCAAAGAAAAGGGCAGTCTAAAGTTAGATTCTCGTAAGCAACAAGTTATTAAACAGAACTGGGCATATTTGGCTTAAATCGAATGATTGTAACACTCATTATAAAGCATTAACATAAGGCAAAAAATACGAAATTACTTGTTCCCCAACCTATTAGATTATACATATTATTATTATATAATAATATTTTTTTTTTTCTACAATAGTGCATAATGAAAGAGTAGAATAAAAATCCCCAATTAAATATCTTCATATTTTATTAATAATTTGTACCTTTGGAATCTAGGAAAATAAATAAGTTGTTAGCTTCCCTACATGAATGTATATATTATAAGGAAATATATGTATTTTCATCACATAAGTAATCTAGAATGACTTCTCAAAATTATTTGTGGGTTACATTTGTGACGAAGTATCCCCAGTTTCAATCAACAAACAGATCCTACCAACCCTTTATGTACACCACTAGTTCCACGTAAAATAGCTAAAGTTTTTGGGTATCTTAATTTATCACACAAATTTGAATACAGAGCCCATCAATAACTCAAATATGTATATATTTATGAAGTATTAAAAAAATAGAATTTTCTTAATTTCTTGATTTTTGTTCAATATTGTTTTTATGTTGACACATAAAAATAATTAGTTTGAATACTTTATAGATTATTTATAAACGTATTACTACTATGATTGGATCAATGGATTTAAATCTTTATATAGAAATTTAAACTTTTAACTTAAAGTCAGACATTATCATTCGACGTTCTTGTTTTTTTTTTTTTGCATACCTTACGTGAATAGAGCTTTCTGCCTGTTTCCTTTATACTACACAAACATATCAAAATGATTATTAAAAGAGTTAAAAAATATCTGAGTGGAGTAGGCCATTTTTTTTGTTCATTGGCGTTTTTTAACGAAGGGGATTTTTGGTCCTAGGTTGATTGTCTCCATCAATCATGTATAGTAATTTTTTTTTGTATGTTAAAATAAATTACATATTAATGTAGTGTATTTTTTTGGTTGAGTATGTTTTATTTTGCTTTTTGAAAAAGCTTTTTTAAATGACAAATTTTGATTTTGTTCGGTGCAGTAGTCATTCTTCTCTAAGGATCTACAAACTGCAAAGTCCAGGGGTTGAGCTCAAGGCTAGAGAAGGGACATATTGGAATAGGCTGGAAAGTAAGCCAAATGTCTGCTGCAGAAGTTTTGGTTTATGGAATCACTCACATGATGCCCTATTGTTGTTGCGCCGACATTTACACACTTAGAGACACGGGATAAAACCAAAACTTATTTATTTTTGTTGAAGCAGTCGTTTGGTTGCCTAATGAAACCCCATAATTAAAATAATTAGGATATTATTGTAATTAAATACTACTGCAAGTTTGGGTATCCCCTCTGTATATTTTTGGGTTAGTAAAGTAACGCAGTGAAGAACGTTAAACACCATATATGACCGCACTCTTCCTTAACCTTCGGTACCCTTTTTAATGCTATCTTACTTAACTCTATGGACCACACAACTATCAATATTGGCAAACACTATTTAGCGGTGATGAGCAAACAAAATATCATCTTCCATTATAATATATGTTAATGCATTAAGCTAAATGAATGAGAATAGTAGCCATTGCATTGCTCTATTAACAATGTTATGTAAAAGGTTCATAAATTAGGGACAAATCATGTGATCAGGATATTTCATTCCTTGACATTTATAGAGCATGTAATTCGGTGAAGTACTAGTTAAATTTGTACTTATAATCATGTACACATGTGTCTACAATCTACATACATTGATAGGCGTTGAATCATTTTGCAAAATGAATAGGTATAATAGTAAATCTATGGACGTGAAATACAACACACAAAGATTGCATTGATATTTCAGGAAGAAACACAGAAAATAACATATCATTAAATGTTATTAAATGCATTAATTAACATTTAATCATTGTTAATTAGTCCTTAAACATAGTTATTTGATAGGACACATCCATTTATTAAAAGAAATGGGTGTAAAAAAACTGATCACATTAAATTAGCATTCCACTAATTGAGAAATTAATTGAAATTTTTCAAATATGTACTAGGAATTGGGCTAATAATTAGTAATTAATCCCCGTGTATTATCTATGATCATACATATGGCTACTAAATCTTATAACAATATGTCTAAGGTATGTACAAGATAAAGAATATCACGGACTTCCAAATAATTATGCAATTAGCATTCGTGATTATTTATTGTCTGTTGATTCATATTTAATAGAAGCAATTAGATTAGATTATTTATTGTATCCAAAAAAGTAGTTCATCATGACCTAACCTAATGTTCCTAAACTAAAGTTTTAATGTAAACCATTTTGAATGGGTCATTACTCTCTAGCGTCTACAAAGAAAAAAAAAAGAATATTGAATAGGTTTTGAAATATTTATTTAAATAAATAACTAAATAAATAAAGACAGAATATTTAAGCGTGGTAGACGGGAGCAGGCTTGTAGATAGGGGCAGGCTTGTATGGAGCAGGGGCGGCGTGGTAGACGGGAGCAGGCTTGTAAGGAGCAGGAGCAGGGTGGTATGGCTCGTATTTGGCCTCTCCGGAGTAAGTAACGTCAGCAACATAACCAGAGTAAGCATCAGCAACGTTGTAGGACACAGTTTGGATGCGACCGTCGGGAAGGGCAACAGAGTACTTTCCTTGGGTGGAGTATCCATCACGAGCCTCATCAGCTCCAAAGTTGAGTCCAGCATATTCATCACTGACAGCATATTGGTATTGGTAGGCTGCAGGTTCTTCTTTGTAGGTAGGAGCTGCATGGTATGGTGCAGGAGCTGGGTGATAAGGAGCAGGGGCTGGGTGATAGGGAGCTGGTCTATAAGGATCAGCAGGAGCAGACATGGCAACAGCCAAAAGAGCGGACAAAGCGACGAAGGACTGTATAGAAGAAGAAAGTATGGTCAAATCATGATGATGGACATTTGAGGGTTGGATTTGTATTGAGTACTTACCTTCATGATGTTTTGATATTGATTTGCAGTGAGGAATCTAACTGATGACTACTCCGCAGTTCAATCCTCTATTTATATATTTTTTCCAAAAATAAACGGTGAAACAATTTATGCTTCTTTGGGCGTGGATATTTTGTAACATGTACATAAGTGCTATGTTAGTACGCATTCTGACGCATAGAATTTTGTTTCCTTCTCACATTTTGTTCACCGTTTCTTTTAAAAAAAGATCTTGTGATAATTTTTTAAAGTCTTATATTGGTACACTTCTTGTATGTATAGATTTTTACATGGGAAAATATGTAATTTTTGCATATTTTTAGATGACTTCAACATAATTCATCTTTTAAAGTACTTTATTATTTTAGACTATTTATGTAACTCCTAGTGGACAGACAGATGATCAACCCCTAAGATAATCATAGTCAGAACCAAAAACAATTCATATCCTTTTTTTTAATGAACAAAATGCCTGCCCTAAAGCATGTCTTTTCATGAACAGAGAATTTAATATGAGTACACTTATGACTTCCGAAATGGAAGTTTTGTTTTTCAAAAACCTAGATGATTTTGTGATTATTTTTATTTCTAAATTAAAGCATGTCTTGTTGACATAATTATAATGTAATAACTTTGATAAAAAAATGAAATGCAATGATAATGTTATTTTTTTTTAATTTGAGCTCTTTCAAGTTTTTTTTTATGTTTCTTAGATAAACCATAAAACAATAATAATTTGACATATTTCTGAGCAATATTTTATATTGTGGTAGTTGGTGGGGTGATTTGAAGGGAGAGAGAGATAGAGGGAAGGATTAAAATAGTGAAAAATATGTAATACTTTTTGAATAAGAATCACACATCTTGAGGGAGATGAGTCTACTAAATATTGGGATTTCAGTCTTTTTTGATGATAATGATAGTATCTTTGATGTAGTGGAAGAAAAGATGAAGAACCTCACTATAATACTATTTGGAGTGAAAGAAAATGAAGAAAAGTTACTAATTAATTAATTATATAGAATAAAATCCTTGTATTGAATTTGAATGAATCAACTGAAAAAAGAGGAGGTCATTGAAAGCGGAAATAAGGCCTTATTGTGTCTTACTAGAATTAGGAAAACCATACAAGTGATCTTCATCATCAAAATTGTCGAGCTCATGAGTATTTCTTGTAGTGCCAGGAGCCTCCGAGAATGTATTAGGAAGTAGACTTGTCGTACGGGGATTTAAGAAACCCTTTCCAACTTCTCTCTTTGAAGAAGTTTCAGTAATTCCTAAAAGCTCGTCTGCCTCATGATTCACTTTGTACTCATAAGGCATAAGCATGGGAGGTGCAAAAAGATATATAAAAAGGGATTACGCAGCAAATTAAGTACACTTGCACCATAAATATCCGCATAGCGCGTCAATTGAGAACAAAGAAATGTTTGACTAGATCCTGATCTAAATAATGAACCTAGTAAACTATATGATATATCCGTCTCATAAATTGCATTTTTTGTGTTAATATAATTAGGAATTAATTGGATACTATGTATAAGGATATTTGCTATTTGTAGCAAAAGATCATTCAAGAATCCCTTCATCAAGAGAAGCAGTGTTTGACATTGATTTAATTGAATTAAGTATGGGATTTGCAATGCATTTGAAGGAATATATATGTGTTGCAGAGGTGAAAAGGAGAATGAAGAAACTACTTTTTACTTCTCTTAATACATCCTACATATGTACTATTGCACTATAGTAAAAAACATGATAGCTCTGTAAATTGGCATGCCTGTCTTACGAGATGTCAAAAAAGTAATATAATTTAATTAATTGTATTCTTAGTTTAGACAGTTTACCCTTATTTCACAGAAACAAAGGTTCTACGCATACATTTTTTATTTTTTTTCATTTGCAATGATGTTCCGAGAATGAATCAAAATATCTCATTGAAACAATAAATAGAGCAAATATTTGAGGTGAAGGGGAGCCCAGCATGATTTGTTGTACTTTTTGCTGTTTTCACAAAGACGCGTCAAAATTCAAAGTCGAAGGTTGAAGAAATAACAATGCAGTCATAAATACTGAAATCTTGGTGGCGTTTTGCATGTAGCATCGAGATGTGTATACAAGTTCCACTGTTTAAAATGCTCGCTGGTGTATATCATGTACATCTTTTTGATCTAAGAAATAGTAATCAAGTAATCTATACTTAAATCTCGTAGACATGTTGCATGTAGCATTGAGTTTGTGTACAGGGTTCACTGTATAAAGTGTTCCTTGATGTATAGTTGAGAGTAATACTGAAGATGTTATAGGTAGTTATCTTCTATATTTTATGCGCAAAGTTTGACTGTTTGACAAGGTCTAATAAATCTGAGTCATACCTCAATACAAAGACCAACGATGACAGTACCAAATTAAAGTCTTCTTATTAAGCGTTTCCTTAACTCTAATTAAAGGGGATTTTTAATTTTAATAAAAATAAATCAACTGATAACAAAATAATCAATCAATGAAATTATGTAAGTTAAAGCAAAAATAATAAAGAGTTGACTATTTTATAGCAAAAGTATTCCTTTTACAAAAAAGTAAAACTTTTACCGTCTTTAATCAGTTGAAAAAAATTAAAAGACAATTGTAAGTTAAATTTAGTAAATATAGCTTTGATTATGTTCGAGAAAAGAGTATGTGTACTTTGAAGGGGGCCTGCAGAGGGTAGGTGGAGGGGCTGTAGCTGTCTTTTTGACAGATTGATTTTCTTAAAAAAAGGTAATTGGGGCAAATTATGCAAAAGAGCAAAAAATTTAATTTGAATAGCTATGGAAATTTTACTATAAATATTTGAAATCTTTTCATATAAATTTGATATTTAAAATTATTTCTTTCAAAAAATTAAATCTTTTAAATATTTTCCTCAAAAAATACCTTTTTTTGATTTTTTTTCAAAAAATTTAATATTTTCTGAATAGCCAATGGCTTTTTGAAATTCTTTATCAAAAAAAAAAAAAAGTTCAAAACAAATTTAATTTTGCAGGCACCTCTGACTTTACACCGTCTTCCCTACGTAAACACATAAAACCATAGGACTTAAGGCCTTATAAACCAACATAGTATGTAGACTCATAAATCAAAATCTCATTTTTGTGCACAATTTGTTCACCATTTTTTTTTTTTTTACTTACTTTGCTCCTGCCCATTTCAAGTACCCACAACATATAAATACTTTTATCGTTTTTCTATTGTATGAAAATATATGTAATTATTGTATTTTTTTTTTTTAATATCCACTCGGTTATTTATAATAGCGCTTAATAACTGTCAGTATTATTTATTTAGATATTTAGTTTTATGGAATATTTCATTTTGAATAACAAAATATTACCCAACGTGATTTATGTCATAGCTCTCTGGTTATGGGATGTTTGTTTGCTTAGACACAAGTACAATACATACAAGGTTTGTACATGTCCTGACTTCCTTACTCCTCTTATTATTTATCAACAAAGTGTGTATCTATATGTATCTCTTTTCTTTTGAATTATAGGCTTTTTTACCTCAACTATACGTGTTTTTTAAAGCCTTCCATTTGTGAAAATATGCAGAATCACTGTTTTTTAAGGGACCTTGACTCATTAATTAGAGGTTGAGTGACTAAGCAACAAAAATACATTAAAAAACTATCAATTAAGTAGATTTTTGGAAGAACTGTGATGATAAATGGACTTCATTTAAAAATTAATTCCTCATATTTGTTTTAAAAAGAAGGATCTAAGCCGCTAAAATAAGTGCACAAATGAACTGATATGTGACTCAACCCTCCAAAATTTGATACATATATGTATACTTACAAAATAAAAAAAATCTATAGGTTCGTTGGTCTGTAAATCCTAATCATTTTTCAGGGTGCAAGTTATTTGAACAGTATATATAAAATAAAGAAATGAAAGTATAGTGGAGTAACCGATCCAGGATCATTAGTCTATTCTGAGAAACACATTGACTATTGGTACTTTATTCGTAGTCATGATCTTAGATGAGGCTCAAAGAGATGTAAGAAACTCCACTGATAGAATGAAAGAAATGTTTCAAAAGTCCTATGATTTAAGAGTGGATTTCTGTAAGAGGGCGAGGAGAAGGAAGGAGTGAGACAATTGTATTACTGAATTAATTAAAACACTTGTTAATATCACCTACCTGTTATATGATTTGGAAAGGGGGAGAGGGAGAAAATGAAATAATGCTATGAATATGAGAACCATTTACTTATCAAATAGCATTAGTGCAGGGAAAATATTAGTTACAAATCTGCTGTTAATTCATTAGATCTGAATTTGTTCGATATTTTTACTTTTTATGTAAGTTTTGACAATTTCTCCATAAGAATAAAAATATAAATAAATAAACTTCAAATTAGATTTTTTATACGACGTCACCCTTATTGTATCTTGCAAACCATCTGACACATTAAAGTCTCATTAACTAATTAATAGATAAATTAACAACTGACAACAAAATGACTAATATTTATAATTATTAAACAAATATTGTTTTTTTACTAATGAGTCAACACTGTAATTAGTATCACTACAAAATTTTATGAGCATTTCAAATTTGAGTTAAATGTACATTTACAGCATGTGCAAACTATCAGTGCCGCGAAAATGATTTTTTTAAACCCCGATTTTCTCTCCAAACAGATATCAAATAAAAAAAAAAAAACAGATTCTGAAAGCATGATGGATTTTTATTTTTATTATTCTTTAGAATCACCTCCCGCCTCAATTCCAGTCTCTATACGAGGCCAAAAGCGAGTGCAGGTCATTGCCAGGTGGTCCCTTGGAAACAAATAGAATTCCTTCTTGATCTGACTAATAAGTTCGTCTTGGGTGTTGAAGGAGGTTTGGTTGGTTTGATGTTCAATCACACTCCAAACACACACACAAAAAAATCCATTAAATTCAGATCCGACGATATTGGAGGCCAAAAGTGCAGCAAGATCAAATCGTTCAAATTGCCTTGGAGTCAATTTGAGACTTTTCCTCATTTTGTATGAGTAGTAAAGGAGGTTTTCGTGAATGCAGAACCGGATATTTCATTTGGTATTACGTAATTATTAGAATAACTATGTATGTAGTGTTCAAATATCCGTTATAATCACAGAAATTGAAGTTATTAGAGTCACATGTTCCAACTATGTGACACCTTCATCATCTCTATTCCACTCTAGGTTATGGTGAAAAAAAAGATTGTATTAAAACTCCTTTCCTAGTTATTTACAGACAGTGTGCTTCGTTTATGTTTTATCGTTAGGCGTGGTCCTTTAACAAGAGATAAATTTAATTAAGAATTACCATGCCCAAATATTTTTGTTTCCAGTTTTTTAAAAAAAGATTTTGTGTTGTTGTTACATATTACTGGTAAATAGGAGAATTTATGAGCGTCAAGAATGATATATTTCTTATATATTAATGTAAAGCCTCCGTATGTGTACTTTAAGGAACAATTCATGTCTGATTCATTTGTTGCTTAATAGGTTATATGTATCTACAATGTTGGTACAAAGACGCAGACATGATTAGGTAGAAGTATACATTGAAATAAAATTACTGATTCTTAAAATAGAGTTAAGGGTGTTTCAACATTTTCACAAAATAAAAAGTTTTATAAAATTTGAAACATTTCCTATATGTAGGATGGAAAATGCAATAATATTGGCTAACTTCTGCAATACGATCAGTCAACCTATCCTTTAAAATAAACAAAAAAAAAAGGCCCAAAATCATTTATTGATTAGCCAAATAAATCAATTATACCAACTGATATTTATTACTTAAGTACTCCCAGACAATTATAGTCATTTTATTTCTTCTCCATTTTTAAAATGAATTACATAAATATATTTCAGAATATAAAACTCTTCCTTATTAGTTACTCTATTATTTCTAATATTACTTAGTAATATTTTATTAAAGCTGTAGTTGTAATTTTTTATTTCTATATGAAAGGCAAAAAAAAAAAAAAAAATTATAGAAGAAATAAAATTGCCAATAAATAAAACGAGGGATCAACAGGAAATTGTATTTACGGCCTTTTGGAAATGGAGTAACCATAAGTATATTATTTATAACTTATTAATTTGTTTATTTATCGAATATAATAAATGATGACATAGATATGACGTATCAAGTCAGACAAGGGAACCAACAGCTGAAAATAAAATACATAGGGTATTTTTGTATTGGCGAGGTAATGCAGTGTTTGATTCTGAAAAGAAGAATTGAACGTTTTTATCATAATATGTTGGTTGCTACTTTTGTTGTATCAGGCAAGCTTTTATAGTAAAGGAAAACGGGGAAAAGGCCCAAATATAAGTTTGGAGTTACCCAATTCTTCCCTACTATGGAATAAATATACAATCATTATTGATAATTGTTACAAGTTAAAAAAAGGTTATGGTCATTCAACCAATCAAGGTTCAGAAGACTTATTTGGAAAAAAGAAGCAGAACATCAACATCATAGAAAAAAAACCAGTATTTTTGTGATAACAAAGTTATGTCGTGATAGAGAAAGAGATTTTACAGTGTGCCTTAGCAAAATTGTTACACTTTAAACCCAAAACCATGAAATTTGAGAAAAACAAGTCTTACAATTATAATACTCTTTAAATTGATTCACCAAATTATTGACTATATTTTCTATTCAGCAGCAGCTATAGTCCCTACAGGGAGGCCTGAAGACCTTATAGACTTTGGCGACATAGTCCTCTAGCATGTCGGTCAACTCAATCTCCACAGCAGAATTGAGGTCGTCCACACTCCTGTTTTTCCCTCCACGAATACTCATATGTATTCCAAAGTACAATGGTGAACAATCTGGTCAGGATAAAGGATACATTGATGCTGGAGATTCCCCGTTAGGCACTTGGGGGTATCTTTGCTCTTTTGGCTAAATACCCCATCCTGTTGCCACACATAAGATAGACCAGCATAATTGACATCAATCTAGGACTTCCAAAATCTCCGCAAGATCCACTCTGATCTTAGTCTGACTTTCATTTTTTTTCTTTTTGAAAGCTAAGAGAGTCTCTACATGAAATTCCGACCACTTTTTTCCATAAAACATCTGGGTTGTCAGATTATATAGACTTTTGGAGCGCAACAATTTTGCTTGCGCGCACTGTAAAAAGAGATAACAAATTATTGTTGCTGTCCGTTTGACATTGTGGGGCAAACGACTTTTTCATTATCAAGCTCCGGTAGAATAATTCATCCGCTATAAAAATAGAATGGGTGGGGATATCCTTGGTTTGAAGAACCAGTTTGAATTATGCAACGTTAACTCAAATCATCGGTTATTTAAATTAGCTAAGTTAATTGAATTAATTTAATGATGAGCCAGTACAATATCTGAATAGAAATATTTTTCGATAGTTTAATTCGTTAAAGGTCAACTTTTTCCAATTTTTCCTTTTCTCTGTATCTTTTCTACTACATTTATGATAAAGATAATTTAAAATTTGTTGACTCTAATGTTGGGGACTCACAATTAATATTTGTACTACACAAAATAAAGACTTCCCACCTGCATTAAATACTACTTTATGGCAATGATCGAACGCGATATTTGAATAAAATACCTTTCAAAATAGGTAGATTTTGTTTTTGATCGATTAATAACGAGAAAAGAAGGATTATTGTTGAAAAATATCTTAACCTTGCAAATGTAATAGTATATTTATTATCCCGAGTATGTAGATAAGATTGTAATTACTTATCGGTTACTTATATATTATAGTGAACCCTGTATCTTTGGTGTAATTTGTTTGAAAAATGTATAATCAAATAAATGTATATATGATCTAAATATATTTATATTACTGATATTTTCATTCTAGAGGATTCTCCTTTTTAAAGTAATAATTCATTTTCTCCCGAAAAGTCATATAGCTCACAACTAATATTAACAATGGTCATAGCTTAGATGTACCATAAATGCTGCCCTCGTCTTCTCCTAGCCCTTATACAAAAATCCAATCTCTACATATAACATAATATGTACAATGACTACATTTGATTGGTGATGGACGAGTTTTGAAATGTCTCTTGTATTCAGTAAGGTAGGAAATGCAGTTTTTTGGTAAAATGTATAACGTATATTTTTTAAATATCTACCTATTTTTTATATATTTATTAATTTACGGTTGTTTGATTTGTGGTCGACGTTCCAACATAAATAGAAAAAGCGTTGATATATTTTGGAACTCTTCTCACAAGAGTCAATTACCCACATTATACATACGTACATACTTATATCGGTAGGTAGGTATTGTAAATAGGTGTAGACATAAATACCCATGTCAAGGATCCCAAATGCTAAGACACTGAAATAGAGTTTTAATAGTTCGTTGACACAAGTTTGCATTCTTTGAAGGTAGAGAAAGACAAGATAAGAAAAGAACAAAATAATAATAACCTGATTTCTTTACTTATCACGTGTTAAAATGGTTACTTCCTCTATTGATGAACCCTTTTACATGTAAACAGTAGGATTTTAAATTCGGTACAAGTTTAGAGTTTTAGTATCTTGGTAATATGGTTTTTATGTGATGAAATTTTCAACAAGGTTTTTTGGGATATATTTTATAATGTTACATATTATTGTTTATATAAATCAATAAGAAATGCCTTGTTTTTTGTCATCAAGGATGTCCGAAATACATTCAAAAATATATCCATAGATTTGTATTGGAGAAAAAATTGTTGAGATAGCCAAGATCTTTAGAGTTCATGTAAACACTGTAACTAGAATTGAAACCTTTAAAACAGTCAAGAGGTGTGGATGATCCTGCATTGTCCGTACCAAGGGCAAGATGAATGAGACTATTTTCATTCTAATTCTTCAACTAATATAAGGAAGCTTCCTAGTGACAATAACATCGCTGAGAAGTTTATGAGGGACTTGCTAAAGAAAAATTCTGGTTTAAAAGCCTTGGAAGTCCCGAATCAAATGTTGACTACCTTATCACAACAGAAACAAGTTGAAAGATCCTGGTGGATTTCCAACTTTTCTTTAAAATCAGCAAACACCAAAGATCATCGCAATTAGTGATGGAAATATATATTTGTCGTTGATAAGGTATTTAGTTCTCGTATAGTCATGTATCGATAAACATTGGCCAAACAGGTTGTTTGGCCAAAGGAATTAAGATAAGTGGCTTTGGGCAAACAACCTGTTAGAGTCAAGATGTTAGGTTATATTGGCTCGTATGGAAAAGATTTCAATAGAAAACACAATAAATGTATTCAAATACAAAACTACCCTCATCCAAAATGTGATTTCACACTTTAAGGCTACCTATGATATAGAAAACTTTGTCTGGATATTCCTACACATACCAGCAACAGAGTTCAAGCCACTTTATGAAGAAACTAAAGTCAAGTGAATTTCGGTCGAAGTAGTTTTGACCCCCCTCAAGGCCAAACCTTACTCAATTTGACTTCAGTATATGGTAGCATGTGGAGACTAGACCCTGTCGCACTTATCAACACAATTTGAACAGTCTAAAGTATTTTATTTCATAGGAATGGAACAACATGCGAGAAGATTATATTTGAAAAGTATGCAAGTTCTTTATATCTAGATTGGAGGCTTGTATTGTTGTCAAAAGATTAGTTTTTGATAGATAATCAAATAGATCAAGAATGAACATTAAAAAGTAATGCCATATTCATCAAATAATTTTTCAATCTAATTGTATTTATTACACACAAGATACGGTATGTCTATGAAAGTTTATATCATCAAGTTCAACAACATACAACACTGTATAAGACAAATTACACATCCTTCAGTTTTTCTACAAATGTAAAAATTGTTTCTATTGTGTCCCTCCGTATCGGGTGCAAGCTCAAGGACGCCAAAACTGTGTATAAAATTATTCTTTACCTTAAAAGGATATTAACTGATCAGGCGTCATACTAGAATTTTAAATAGGCAAGGTTTGTTCAAATTGGGTAATTGAAACTGGATTTATTACGGAAAACTCAACATTTTTAAGATTTTTTATACAATTTTGGACTAAGTGAATGGTGCCTTCTAGTTGCCTGGATCTGAACACCTTGAACTACTACGTGTGGGGCTTTTAGAGATAGAGTCCAATAAATATGTATTTAACACTGTTGAATCCATGTGAGCTACCATTCTTGAGGCAGTAGTCAATATAGGCTGGGGATTCCTCATCAAGATTTGAGCGAGATTCAGGGTCTGGTTTGAGGCTTTGTTTGAAGCTGGAGATGGATGGTCTGGTGATTAACTTCATTATGGACCCTTACATGTAAGAGTAAAAGATGTCTTAACTACTGAATTAATTGTGAGTAACAAATTGTAATATACATTAAATATATAGGCATGTCCAAGTAAATTGTGACATTTTTTAATGGACTATAACGTGTGAAGTTTTAATTTTAAGGGAAAAATTTATTCAAAAAGTTGTTTATCCATCGATGGACAAAAGGTTTATTCGATGTTTCTGCCTTTGGCGATGATGAATATGTCGAGGGGTTTTGGAAGTAGGGAGTAAGCCGAGACGAAGTATGCAGGATTTACCTTAGTCCAGTACTTCACGATGGATTTTTGAGGTAGATCAAACTGTTTTGGAACCTCGACAAAACTTGCTTCTCTAAATACCCCTAAAAGAAGTAGTCCATAGGGTGAAATCAGGAAATTAAGGGGGCAAGTCTGCAAGCAACAGAAGTCGACGTTTTCCTCCTGAAGCAAGGCGAGTGTCTTCTTGGCCTTATGAGCGGGGCTGAGTCCTGCTGGAAGGTGAACCCGATGTCCCCATCGTTGGCTTTCATCCACTTAATGACTTTATCCTTTTGCACCTTGTTGTACTTGTCTGTGCTGACCCTCTTTTTTTGGTTGAAGAAGATCGGCGGCATCAGCGTCCTGTTGGATGCAATCACTCCCAACGTCATTTATTAAAATTACAACGTAGATAAGGCCGTCAATAGTGTAAGGATATTTGTGTCAGTTGAAGTTGGTGGGTAAAACTGAAAGAGATGTTGACTTTTTTTACCAGTTTAAAGTCTAAAAAAATTATGAATTAACTATCACACAAATTTGGATTCACTTAATGAACACATTACTCTTTCCTAGAAGAAGGTTTCTAAAGGAAGTATCATGAAGCTTTTATTAACTTCTGTTCAGGAGTATCGAAGCAGTTATTACTTTCGGGAATCTTGAAGGAGAATATTATAAAAAGTTTGGTTTTTGCACAAAAGAAATAATAATTATTTAACAGAAAAATGTCACTTGTTTTCTTTAGTATGTAAAATACAAAGAGTTTTTTGGACATAACTTACCAGTAGAAAAGAATTTATTGACAATAAAGACTGTGTGATCTGTAAAATTTAAAGTTCAGATAAAAGCATTCCATATATCTGGGCCTGTATAATGTATGACTTGCCTGTATGTAAAATTGAAAAAAACCAAAGTTTATGTGATAATTCAGACAATTTGAAGAATTTTTAGTAATAGAGCAGTCTAGCAGTCATGAAAATTATATTAGATCATCTGCAAGCAGTCGTCTTGTAAATCGCACTCTGTAAATACATAGGAAGGGCATATAGACAAAAATTACTCCGATGTTGATCCTTAATTCTACTGTAAGTTCGAAAAAGGACCATACTTATAACTCCTGAGTAAACGTTCATTGTTTCTACAGAGTGTTCAAGAAAAATCGTGAATGAAACTTTGGAAGGATTTAATTTACGTACTAAATAATTTACTAATTTTTTTTCACAAATATCAACTGGTGAATAAATAAAAACAAGACATTTCTTGTAAAACCAATTTCTTCATCAGACCAAGGACAACTGAGATGGAGGCCAAAATAAATCTTGTTTCAGCACTTTTTGAAGTGGTGATGAGTTATGACGACAATTCTTGCACGGTCTCCTCATCTAAGGATCTCAATACTATGATTAAAAAGCTCATGAACAACAACAAAGTCTCTGAGGGGAAACATGGAAGCCACAGAGGAAAAAAATAAACAAACTCAAAAGTGGTGTGTGACAATTTGGCGAATTTTTATCCCTAGTCTTCACGGGACTGTATTTTTTTTTTTAACTGTGATATGTGGGTGTCATCGAGAGGAAGGCCTGTGCAACATTTAATTTGAATGGGATACCCTAAAGTCTCCCGTGCCAAAGGACTGGTCTAACGTGTCTGAGGGAATACGTGAAGAAGACCTGCAAGGCCTTCAAGCCTAGGTTTGAGCCCATGGTGGAGGCCAAGGGGTCAATTTGAAATTTAATTGTGTATAAAAGTAAAATAAATACAAAAGTATAACTGTCTTACTACTTAAACTTTTTGAGAACCTTAATAAAGTTGAGCATGGAAAAGTCATTCACTATTTGCAATGGACTCCCAATTGTTATAACTTTATACTTAAATGTTTCTGTCTTCAAGAATACAATAATAATAATGGTAGCTTTGCAAAATAAATTCAATTTGCAAATACAAAAGTTATCGCACTTGTTCTAATTCTTATTTTTATACAACTTTACTCATATTTATATATTGATGTCATGTAAGTATGCAAAAGTTATTGAATATCAAATGTAGTATAACTTTTTGATGATTGTATCAATAGTAGAATTTAATGTAATGGTTTAATAACCCATAATTTGTATTTAAAGGCGGAATTGCAATAATTTGTATGATTGGTAATGATACGAATATTGTACAAGCATACTTACCTATAATGAAAAATATTATAAATTATGAAGAATATAAATCATGGTCTAATTACTCAACGAGAATAATGTGGATACATTCAAATTGCAAACATATGGATATAGTTAAATGACTTCTCATTTATTTATACTTTTGTTCATAAATCGCCCCTCAAGGAACACTCTATTAAAAT
The DNA here is from genome assembly GCF_016086655.4 of Lepeophtheirus salmonis. Taxonomy (NCBI): domain Eukaryota; kingdom Metazoa; phylum Arthropoda; class Copepoda; order Siphonostomatoida; family Caligidae; genus Lepeophtheirus; species Lepeophtheirus salmonis. The sequence goes on along the minus strand of NW_027296801.1, from coordinate 20,385 downwards.
ATGTACATAATATGTAGTGATGAAAATCGTGTATTTTTGGGCATGTAAAAAAAAAAAGGAAAATCTAAGCAACTCGCACCATTTTCAACTGTGATAAGGAGAAGGAAATAACAAAGAACATAGGCAAGAATACCTCCGATTTTGGATCCTTAATTCTACTCAGAGTGCAACAAGGACTTACAATTATAACTCCACAACAAATCCTCAGCGTAACTCTCTGTCTTTGAAGAGCACGCACGCCAATCGTAAATCAGGTTTTGATTAAATTAGAATATAGCAGGAAAAGAAGTCTACTACTCAGAAATTAAATAATAATGATAACAGATGAGAAGAAAATGTATTCTTCAGATTACCGATTCAAAATTGTGGGCCAGCTAATAAAAACAATAACATAATTTACATCACTAGTTATATGATATAGTTATTTACATCTTAAATCCCTGTCGGATTCAAAGTATAATTTAGGATGGATTTTCGTAGTAATTTCTGCCTACACATGTCTTCATTTGATACCGTTACGACTTGTGTTTTCTTTTCTTTTTCTTATAGGTGCTAGTACCTAATCGATTTAAATGTCATGAAAGTTTATAAGTCATATAAGGTACGATATGTTTCTACAAAACGTAGATAAAAATTAAAACAACACACATATCCTTTCAATATATAAAAATATGTGCATAAATCTTTTTAATTCTTTTTTAATTACCTTTCGTGAAAATGAATATGCTCAAGCAGTCTACTTTAATAATGGGATAAACATTATATTTCAATGAATGATGCTTTTTTTTCTTAAAAAATATGATTATTTTTTTATATTTAGAGTTTTTTTAATTATTAACTTTTGACATTAAGAAGGGTCTTAATTCTCTAATACCATATGTCTCGGTCCCACCTTATCCTAGCTCTTTTACACAAATTTCATCTCTAGTCATGATTATTTCATAATTTATTCTTTTTGATAAATAAATAAAGTAATAAGTTAACCTTTATTGAATATCCGTTTCCAAAGAAATAAGATTATCACATTTGGTTGATCTCTTGTCTTATATAAGTACATATATATACATTGATGAAACGTAGGCTATTGTAATGACCATACTGTTGCTTTGTAGTATCATAACTTATCATTACATTGTCGTTTTCTGTAAAAAAAATTATCCGAACGTCCAGTTTTCTGACCATGTATTAAAGGCAATATCACAAAGCTGACACTTAAAGGAATTGATGGAAGGGTGCCATCAGGAGTGTAGTTTGAGGCTCAGGCCCAGACACTGGAAGGATTGCTCTTTCTACAGAAATATTTTTACTTTTTTCCAAGATCAGAGTAAATTTTAAGTATTTTCTCCGATACCAATGCAATACTGATATTTGGATATTTTGCCTAATGTATCCGTTTCCAGATTTCAATACAATATATCACCCCATGTTTAATTAGAACCCTACTCCCCAATCATAGCTATGTCTCCCTCTAAGTCCTCACGCTCCTAAAAAAAAAAAAGTTCACATTGCGAATCACAGGTAGCTGCAATCTTCATAAACCCCCGACCCAAGTGATCCATTGCATAGAACTAGGTTTCATATGAAGTTTTTAAATTCATCATTTATATACTAAAATAAATAAGTGTTTTTTATTATTTTTCATCGATCCTTTTTTTGCAAAAAAGGTTTTTAATTTTACAAAGCATCTTTTGTAAATTTAAAAAAAATGTGAGTGTGAGACATCAATTTTATAGGCATATTTTGAATAATATCTAAAATTCTCCTTTTAATATTTGGATGTTTATTCTATATTATTTTTAGGAAGAAGTTTTGTAAAAACACAAATGTATATCTGCGTTTTTCATAGTTAGATAAATAGTAGTTGGTGTGATTACCAGATTAGTATTAGTATTTTTTTTTTTTGGGTGGGGGAAGGTTGAGTGATCAAATGAAGTTAAAGACGTGCTCAAGTTAGCAAAATTCAATTTTCCTTAACAAAACACTCTAAAATTTAACATCAATTACATGCTGATTTTTGATTGAATGATGTTCAACATTCGTGTTAAGATATATGTAGACATAATTAATCAAAATTGTAATTCGTATGTCTCTAAAAAGCATTCATACAGAGATTTAGCTCCTCAAATAATAACTTGTAGAACTTTACAATACAAATTTTCAAGGTAATTTTCCACATGTGGTGAAGCAAAATGAAAAATGAAAGTTACAATTTTGTAAAGTAAATAAACTAAGCTACACCATAGAAAAAATTATATTTGAATTGCTTTGTCACTCCGCTACATACCTGAGATTGGTTTTCAAATTGGTGTTATAAATTACTGAAAGGCGTAAATCCAGAGTACACTTTTGGAATTGACATCCTTTAGTTAGTCAATTTACAAATTTTGAACATGATTTAATAAAAATGAAGTTTGTTATTGATGTGGAAATGAGAGTCTAGTCAAATTTCGACGAATTTTTTGGAATATAATACATTTTATTCCACTAAGTTTAAAAGCCCATATCTATTGAATATTTTTAAGACCATAAGATAAAAAAAATTTAAAAAAGAACATATGAGCGGGGTACAATTTTACTAACATACATTTGCCGTAGGATAATTTTCCTTAATGTACATTTTGCTAAACGGAGATAATTCTACTGTAATGTAAGTAAATTATGATTTTTTTAGTTTCCTTCCTTTATTTCGAGTCATTTAGGCAAGAAATTTGAATTTCTGACCAATTTTGCCCAAAAATGATTGATTTAGCATGAAAAATCTACAATGTACTTTTAAAATACCCTTAACATGAAAGATAGTGGCCAGAAAATTAAGAGATAACTGTCTGTTTAGTTGTTTTTTCCTTTCTTTTTGTACAATGGCTGTTTAAAAAAATATGTCTCAAGTGACAAAGAGTAATAAAAAATTCGAACTTATCTATAAAAACCTTGCTTCAGGTAGCCATATCAACTAATATGAAAGGGCTATAGGCTTGATTTATCTATAATTTTATTGGTAATTCAATAAGCTTTAAAAAAACTATATATAACCCCTACTCGATAATTTTACACATAAAACGTTAGGAGCGTTATACTTGAAAAGTAATGGTTTTTACTTGAAAAAATATCCTTTAAGCTGATGTGTTTAGTTTTGTGTTAGCAGGTGTAATATTTCTGATTTTTATTTTATTTTACGATTATGCATTTAAAACTTAATGCTAGATTTGCATTACGCGAGGTCGTGGAAAAAAAATACAGAATGACAGATATTTGTGAAAAGTTTATATGGTATGCCCAGGATATACTTTATCATGAAAATGATAGTCGATCTGAGTCTATTTCAGATTTTTTTTTTAACGGAGAACAGAAACTTGGTTTCTGAACAAAATGGCCATGTTTTAGAACGCGAGATACTACACAATTTAGCAACTACTTGATATGGACTAAATCGAGGTCCAATTTAATACAGAGCTACTACTGGTTTTTGACTAATTAGTTCATTTATTGAATTTGAAAATACTGAAGAAATATTTGTATTTCTCTTTTAAATTAGATATACCTTTACAAAAATGAGAATATCTCAGAAACCATTTGTATATTTTTTTTATTTCTGACTTTAGATTTGAATTCTTCATATAATTTTGGCTTATAAAATATTTATTACTCATAAAAATTCAAAACTTGATATTTTCCCAATTATGGCAGTGAAATAGGGGTCAAATCCCAAACCCTATCATAGGTTTCATGACTCTCAAGGACTTTTGGCTTATATAATTAAAGAAATAAAAGGTTATAGAGGCAAAAAATATCTTAATACAATTTCATAAATACTAGATATCTTTTTAGTACTTGCTTGAAGTTTTAGGGTAGAGAATTTGGGTTTTAGTTTAGTTTTTAACTAAAGTATAAGTATATTTTATAAGTATTCTATTTTTATTTGAAAGAAATAGTATACTGAGTATATGTTAAAATATAAAGGAATCAATAATGAAGAACATTAATGCAGTCTTGGTACAACTTACTTATATCCTATCAACCGAATAATATGCATTATATTCATAGATGCTACTTTATCGTAACATTTTATTAATTTTGAAGATCAATTTCTGTGTTTTATGTAATAATATGTAATCACCAGTTGTTGTTGTTTTTGCTCCCCCCTCCACCCCACCCCCCAATCCTCCCTATTTGCAATACCTTCCCTTAGATCAATGTAAAGCCCCCAGGTGGCGGTATTGCCCACATTGAAAAACGCTGACTTAGACGATTAGATTACCCTGAATAATATAATTTTCTTGGCGATTACAACTTGGTAGTCCAGAAGCAATGATTCAGTTGGATATTTAAAGTTATAAACGATATAGCTATTTACACATGCTATATGTAGAAGGTATATCTTCTTTGATTCATGAGATCGACACCCTCTGCCTTTCTTGTTGATCTTTACAATCATAGGACAATAATTTTGTGAACGTTTCTTTCTGATAGACTATTAGTGGTCTTATTTTATATGCTCCGTCACTCTTATCATCAATGAGATTATCATCAGAGTGAAGATTTCGAAGTATCACTTATAATGACGTGAATATGGGCTTCAGTTATCAATTAAGCCTCTTATGCATTCATTTATGTGGTATTCTCTTCATCACCTATAGTAACCTATATCATAGTTATTTAATAAATTGTCAATGTCCTCTTCATCAGCAATGTCTACTTGATCTAAAATGATACCCTTTGGTCAATATTAGTGCTGATAAAAATATTAAGATACCTTGTTTTTTGTTTTTGTTCCATTACAACTTGCTATCGATAATAAAGTATTCTTAATATCAATATATTTAATTGTTGGAGTTTTTTTTATGTTTGTATATGTTTTAGTTGCTAATCTGTTCACTAATAAAGTGTACTTTAATGTGAATATTCTAAATTATAAAAGAACAGAAAAAAATAAAGATACGAGTCTAATCCTGAACAATTTTTTCAATCTGATAAAAATGAGAAAAATATACATGTCAAACCCAAAGAGAAAGCAGTGTCCCAACGATTTTAAGCAGCCATAACTTTTGCATTTATCATCAAAACAGGCCAAAACTGACAACATTTATTCTTTATAATTGATAAATAGTCAATTACTAAAAAAAGTTTAAACTATCCGCACATAAAAGGCATATGAAAGAATGTTATTTTATCAAGTTCCAAAAATTAAATTGTTTGAAGACTTATATACCACGAACATAAAGTATACAATTTTTATTAAAAATTTTAGAGATTTACTTTAACTCTTTTCTAATATTTAAAAAAAATCTTAAATATCATGAAAAATAATTCAATGAGGAATAAATCAAATTATGGAAAACCAGTGTCCCATCGATTCAAAAGGTTCAATAAACTATCAACATTTTAAAGAAAAAAAAATCCAAGGCCTGATAGAACGGATTCTATGTCAGGACTAGACTAATTAAATAAAGACAGACACAACACTTCATAGATAACAGGTGTCATTATTTATTTCCCTCTCTAATTTGCTAAAAATGGTCAAATATATATTATTCTTAACTTTTAAAGAGTTTCATATATATTTTATTCGTATGACATTGCTTCGTATACAAAATTCAATTATTTTAACACATTTGACAAAATCAACTTTCTTTGAAGCCTGCTTTGCAATAATAAAACCGACTTGATTGAGTCATTGCCTGTTTTTATGGGGTTGCCAAACCCTTTTTATTTTCCTATTCTGTTCTCATTATTATTTAATTTCTGAGCAGTGAACTTCCTTTCCTAAATTGTTCAATTATATTCAAAACTTGAATGGACGTTTCTGTGTACTCATAAAAGGATGAGTGTAACCCTGTGTTGGACTCCGAGTATAATTGAAGATCGACATGGAATCATTCTTTCCCGTGTCTTTTTTTGATTTCCTTCTCCGCCTTCTCCCAGCTGCTTGTAGCAAATCTATTGACTTGTCAATCTAATCTATTCCCCTCCAAAACATTATTCAGGGTTACCATGTTGATTTTTGGTTGATTTTTTTAAGATGCCTGGTGAATCTGTTCGACTCTAATTTATATATTTTTTTAACTTTTTTGTAAATAATACTTCCTCGAAAAGTTGCATATTATACAAATAAATTTAAATAAACATATTAGTTTAAGATTACTTTTCCGAACAAAAAATCCCAACATTGTACACAAACAGATTACAAAAATGAAAAGAATACAATTTCTTTATTCTAACATATTTGAAGAAAACAAAAAAACAACAACGCATAAATAAAATAAAAGAATAACATGAAGAACAACATGAAGAAAAACTAAAACAATGTAAATTTCTGTGAACTTTTTAAATTACGAATAATTTGCTACAAAACTATTAAATATTTTGCTGAGAGTGTAGGCTGAATTTTCATCTAAGTTATATTCAATTTTTTAGTAGAAAATATCTTTCAGACGGAGTTGTATCTATTAGTGAAGGATAGCATTAAAATGAATAGGGTTGTAAACATTGGCTAAATAGCATGAATATAAAAAAATTAGATACATTAAGAGTAAAATATGAATACTTTTATGCCTCAATATTTAAAAAACTCTAACGTATCAGCAAGGCAAGGCAGGGACGTACGCAAGATTTTTTTTTCTTTTTTGGGTGGGGGGGGGGGTATATTCTTTTAGTGGAGACGTAAATTTTATATTTTACTCAGAGCATAAATTTCAAAACACTAAACTTGAAATTGTTTCTTTTGCCCCTACTTCACCAATCTTTATTTAACCAATAAACTTAAAGACTCAATCTTCTCTTCGGGAGAAAAGTAAAACAGTAACACAACACAACGGTATGTTACATACTTTTACTACAAATTTATTAAAGTTTATTAGGGATAGTGCTGTCAGACTGTAGTCCTTCTTGATCGATCTCAGAACAGACTTGATCCTCCTAAGAATATAAAAGCTTATTTCTGCATCACAGGTTGTAACTGGTAGGATGCAGTAGAGTGCAGTTTTTAGTAAGGTATCACTATCACACTTGTTCAGAGTAGATAAGAGATAAATTGGCGTATCGAATGAGCTTTTCCACCTTATTTTTCACATCTGAAGCTCCACTTCCAAACTTTCGAATCTTGACAAATTTTTTGTGCAGATACACAACTATTGGATGAGATCTAGAAGATTACTGTTGTTCCTTTTGGTAATAAGGTCGCCCAACAGTTCAAAAAGACTCACTATGACAACATTTCATGGCTTGGAGAACCTGGTACACATTTTTCAAATGACTCTATCCAAAAGTAGAATAAAATGGTGATTTCGGCCTATTCTTTTGGGCTTAAAGCAGGAGTGTAGGCCCAATATTTCTTAATGAAGTCCTTCTTGGTGCTTATTCTTCTCCTTCAACCCTCTCAATGAACTGAAGAATGCCCGAGTACCTCGAATCAAATAATTCATCCATCCCACTTATCATCTTGCTCAGTTCATCCAATGAATTGTTGATTTTTCACTAGACAGAAAAAATATACAAATCTCTCTTTGCAGTTTCACTGTGATACCCTTCAACGTCTGTCGAATGTTTCTTAGTGATATAAGGGATGTGAAGTTTTCAACAGTTTTTGATGAAAGTAACCATAATTTATCTATCACAATTTTAGGACTCCTCTAGTAAAGATTTGAGCTTTTCATAGTCCAAGTATATATAAATCATGACTCCCATGCCAGAATGTAACAGGGGTTACCAGAATGGACAGATTTAAAGATGTATATTGAGAAAAGTTCCCCTTTTCAAATGTAAAAACGCTTAATGACCAAATTGACATTTTTTATTTCACCTTAAAAAAGTAGCTAACCGGTTGAATTACCAAAATTATTTTTTTGATCATAGTCAAGTTGACTAATTTACCAAAATGTAGTGTTATTAAATGTATTATGTTTCAAATGGTTCATATCTTATTCTTCGAAGCAAATTATGCACAATTTAATGATACAATTGTTTCCTTAATATTATATAATATATTTGGTAGCGGATAAATAAATGATTTTTCTGTTCTAAGATTTACAATAAAAAAATATTTCGGAGAAATGACTAATTTATCAAATAGTTATTCAAGAAAAAATCAAAGTCTGGCATATAAAAACTAGATGTTTGATATGGAAGAAATTATTGTACATATTGGTAGTAAAAAATAGTACACTCCACATCTATCTTAGGCTATTAAGTACCTATATTTCAAAAAGAAACTGACAGACCGGCATTTTTTGTTCACTAAATTATATCAATGACACTGAACTACAAAAGCAAGCAGCTGAACTATTTACTTGAAGCTACATCAAATGGTGTTTAGGAGTCTAAACTTGTATGGACATCAGTCTTAAGACAATCCAACACTACTTATTATACAAACTTGTAATGAAAATGATTTTTAAATAAATATTGGTAAAAATTTGATTATTTAAATTTTACAACACTGAGATGATTGTATTAAATATTTAGTAAATACTTGTGTAAGTTTAAATCTTGTCTGACATACAATATTTTAAATAATTTATGATGAATGAAATATTTGTTATTTTATTCACCAAAATGAATAACAAAAGAAAAAAAATAACCATTTCAAAAATAATTTATCATTTTAAACAGATTTTAGTTTGAAAAACAACTCTATCTACAACGCCAATTTCAGTTAAAGTAGATTTTTCTTTTTTTCTTGGGATAAAAAATTGAAAAATTATTTATTTTTAAAACAGTTTCAAAATTCCATAGCAATTAAAAAAAAAAATTAAATTTTTTCCAAAAAAATTTTACATATTAAATTTTATGTTGCCTTGCCACTTAATTTACTAGAATGACTTTATTTTTAAGAAATGAAAACTTTTTACCCCTATTTTTGCGTAAATTTTTTTCATCCCGGCCAAAACAAATTATAGTAACAAGTAAAAATTCCTTATTTTTTTTTTTTTGGGGGTACATCCCCTCAATCCCACCCCCTGCAAACGTTCGTATAATAGCTTCTTCTGAATGTGATATCCACTGAGCTATGCAGCTCCATTGGAGATGTTATTACTTGGGTTTAATAATAAATAACTTTTTAATGGGTCATTTTTCCTAAAAAAAGGAGCCTTACAATTGAAAGTAACAAAATATATTACGAGGGTTTTTTTTTTCTGATGCATTAACTTTCCTTGTCGATACTCCAATAATAGAATGAAAGAAGCAGCTTTATTCTAAAACTCTCTTCAAATTGATAAATTACCTTAGAATTTGGAAAGCTTGAAAATTACTAAAAGCATGGATATCTTTGTTCAATAGTTTATCACAGTCTTTACATGAAGAGTTAAAATAAATTAACTCCAAGTAGATTTGGCATTTTATTGTTCTACACTTTCTTCTCAAAATGCTTATGCTTTGGACTCTTGCTTAAGGTTGTTAAACGCCCCCCACTAGATGTTTAGATACACATGTTACGTTTTTATTATGTAAAAGTGTATTCAATTATTTTTATTATGTTTTAAATATAATTTAGAAATTATTTTTCGGATAAAGTTAGTCGTAATTAAAGATTTCATTTTAAAAAAAAGGAGTAGGCGGTTAAGTTAATATCAGTTGCTGGCTAATTGATTTTGGAAAAGAAAATGAATTACTCCTTTAAAAATAGGCCCTTCTACATTTAGAATAGCAATAATGCATGGAAAATATTGTAATTATACTTAAATTCATATATATTAATTTTATAATGAAGTTTAAAAACAATTTACACCGAAGATAGGCAAAAAGGCTTACTTCAGAGACAGAAGTTAACACCACGACGAACTATACAATAATGAACAAAAAAAGAAGAATGAAAACATTCACTAGGGATAAATAATGACATCCTAACTTTAGCTCATAAATTCATATCTTAATGTAAGGTCTTTGATATTAATGATATTAATTTAATGATAACCTTATTTTAACTATATTTCTAGTAAAAGTTTATCTATGAACAATGATGTAAATTATATTGTAATTTTTAATAATTTACAATGGTATATCATTAGCATACGAACAAATTGTTAAAGGAAATTTAGAGAATGCTAATTGTCTGCATGAATTCACATATCAGTGCTGTAATCACGGTTTTGTGATTAATAGGCCAATAATTAATACTGTTGAAAGAAGTATTATGGGACCTGCATCATTTTGCATTGGAAAGAATAGATCATTTTTAACTTTGAAAATAATAGTTCCGTTTTTGAATAGGTATTCAACTATCAATTAATATATTATTAATTATCAGTGTTAGGCAGTAATTTTTATTGGAAAGGGTCTAACAGGAATTACTGCTACATTATGTTTTACTGTACTTCAATAATCGGCCCTTATTTTCTGTATATTTGTCAAATTTACAACAGATCATTTAGAATGTAAGTTAGGTCTTCAATTAACAGAATATATATTTATTGAAATGTATTTCTATGTGTGAACAACTATTAACATCTTGATAAGTAGGAAAGAACAAGGGCGTTTAAAGTAAAATCCCCTTTTTTGGTATTTTACTTAGCGTGTAGAAAGGATATCAGTATTAATTTTATTTTTCTGCAAAGTTCAAAACGATACGCAACTTTTTATCACTAATTTATTGTTATAATTAAAACATAATTAAATTCGCCATATTTAATTCTTGATGACCTCATAATTTCAAATCATTTTAGCTTGAATTGCTGTTTTCTACGTCATAAATAATTTAAAAATGGGAAATATACTTCCTGTTTTTCCTGGAATGCGTATGTCTCAAGTTGCTTACACCTTCAACGGTGCACGAAACCATGCATATGGTTACATAAGGAATAGACTATGAAATAAGTCTTCCATGTACTTATAAATCTATGTTCCATTAATTTAATAATAAATCTTCCAATAAATTTTTTAATGTATTTATCAATATTATTACAGGTTACGCATGTATTTTTATCTCCATTAATAAATTATTCCTGTTTGTCACGCAGGGTTAAGATATTTTCAGTCATTCATGTTTTTTGCATGTATTTTTGACGCGCATCAATCCTATATGCCCGTCAATCATTGTCTTGAATTTAAGCTTTAACTACCGAGTTTGATCAAATTTGAGTTTTTGACTATTGAGTCAAGTCCAGTACGAGTAAAATCATAAAGCAAAGAAAAATGATTGTATTTTTGATTGAATTAATGAACTCTATGTTCAAGAATAGGGTATGAATAAAGTAAAAAATTATATAGAGTCTGCTAGGTGGTCTGATATTCTGTAGTTTAGGCTATAACAAAAATAAGCTAAAGCTGAAATTCAATCATAGCAACCTTTTATAATAAGGATTTACTGGGATGAGTTTGTCTCTTGTGGAGAATTCAGGAGGGGCCGGAAGAGACACTTGGAGTCGATTATTGGACTGAATGATAAGGCCAAAATATCAAAAAAAAATAAAGTGCCTTATAAAAGAAGATGTGATCTTTTCCTGTCTCAACCCTAAGTCAAAGTTTCTCAATTTGTTTACAAACTAATGAAAGTAAACAACGCTTATGCCTCATAAAGTCAGTTTAACTACATCTATAAGGAAGTCAATCACACTAGTCAACAAAAATGTGCCCCTAATTTGTTTTACCTGGAAAAACATGAAAATTACCTCTAGTACATGGACTGAAAAGTCCGGGCTTCGCGAGTAGATGGTGCTATTTTTTTTAAATTCAGCTCATTTACAGTTAGTAACAACCCTCCAAAGACAGCTATCAAAATTATATGTAAATTTCATCTTAGTTTGTGAGTTAAAGAGGAAAATGTGACTTGTAAGGAATTATGTATATCATATTATTATTTGTTACTAAATATTCTTTAACTATATCAAAGGATAAATGCGCCCGACAAGTTGTATATATGTTATTTTTATCTTCAAATATTTTGCATTGCACTTCAGATTATAAATATTTTTTTCTCTAAACAATGTATATACTTGTTATAGTAAATTAAGTCATTTTTAGAAATGTCAGAATAATCTCCTAAATACATCTTTAATATTTTAAAATGCAAAATAAAAATTTGAATTTTAAAATAGCAATATACTTCATTAAATAATCTGCTCAAAAATATGTTATTAACCTATTGAAATTTCTAAATTCATATAATTATAGTAATTAATTATTAATTAAAAAATTAAGATTTTAAAAATAAAAATATTTGAAGAGGCATCTATGTTTTTAACATACCAAACTATTACAATTCGAATGTTTGTGTAAACTGTTTTCTTTTTCTGACGGTGCCAATTATTCCTTCACTATATGTATTTTATGAGTCTACATATATACCCAATTTTGATGATAAGTATTGGATTGGTCAAAATAACTGATAAAACTGCAATCTTATCAGTCATGTATGAATTAATTTAGTCAGCTGTAGCACCAATCATTATTCAACTCTTGTAATTGTTCAATATCTCTGAAATGTCGTCTACATATTTCACAATTCCTTAATATTTAATCTCGACTAACTCTGTCAATATCAACATCACAGTATTTTTATTTATCTACATTATCGTAGATTTGCATAAATAGAAATAAAATATAAATTTTTTATTCTGTTTTTCTATTTTGAAATAGTCTAATATACATTTTTCTAACTTAAAAAAAGAATGAAAACTTAATTGGCGTGATTTTTTTGTTATTTTAGGAGAAAATTTTCAATTATAATGCAACTGCATGTTGATGTATGTAGTTCTAAAATCAGCTCAATATATGTTCATTTCCACTTTATGAGTAAATACTTCTACTCGTAAAAGGAAGAAACTATTATATCATAAAAATGAGTATGATATAATTGTTATTATGAGATAGTTGTTTCATTGATTAGTTTCTCAAAAAGGTATTTATTGTTAGTAATTAACAATTTGACATAGAATATCGACTAAGATAACTATGGAGAGGAAGTGAATTTTTCTCCCACAAAATAACTGCGTCAACATATCGTAGTGTTGCCCTGTTGCACTACACGCCCTACAAAAAAAAAAATTGTTTGTGGTTCTATTTTTCTTCTTAAAAAAATGCGTATAAATACTCAAAGTATCAAGACTAAAAACATTAGTTTTTTAACTCTAATTCAATCAACATGAAAGTAAGTAACAATGGGAAACCAAATCCTCAAATTTGAATAATAAATTGACCATACTTTATTTTTCTTGACAGTCCTTCATTGCCTTATCTGCTCTTTTGGCTGTTGCCATGTCTGCTCCCGCTGATCCCTACAGACCAGCTCCTTACCATCCAGCTCCTGCTCCTTATCATCCTGCTCCAGCCTACAAACCCACTCCTTATCACCCAGCTCCTTCCTACAAGGAAGATCCCGCCGTCTACCAATACCAATATGCTGTCAGTGATGAATATGCTGGACTCAACTTTGGAGCTGATGAGGCCCGGGATGGATACTCCACCCAAGGAAAGTACTCTGTTGCACTTCCCGACGGTCGCATCCAAACCGTGTCCTACAACGTTGCTGATGCTTACTCTGGCTATGTTGCTGACGTTACCTACTCTGGAGAGGCCAAATACGAGCCATACCACCCTGCACCATCTCCTTACAAGCCTGCTCCCGTCTACCATGCTGCTCCAGCTCCCTACAAGCCAGCTCCCGTCTACCACCCTGCTCCCGTCTACCACGCTTAAGCTTCATTCTGATAATATTTATTAGTTGACTTATTTATTTTTAATGCTAAATAAATTTATTTCAAACTAATTTGATCTCTTTAGTCATTAATGTAACATGTAAAAAAAGTTTTCTTATTTTTCAAATGCTCAAGTGGTGTTTAATGATTTTCTACCGTGATTAATCAGTTTTCAATACTCAGTATTTAGAGTGAATTTACATATATTTTACATGTATAGTCTTTTCATAGAAAAACAGAAATAGACGCTCATATTTCTATATTTTTTAGAGCTCTCAAATTAAATATTAAATTGTCAATATTTTTAAGGATCAGTCATTGAATTCTAGAGACAAAGAATATTGACTTATAATTTTTATTCCAGCACAAGGGGATTCCAAAAGAAAGGATGGGTTGAAAAAATATATAAATATAGTTTCAAGGTCAAAACTTCATGGATGATCCAAAAAACATTATTTTTTCAATTTTCTTAATTACTAACTTGATTTTTTAACAGTTTCAATTATTCTTTGGTATAAAAAACAGTTACAATAAAATACCATCCTGTATTTACGTGTAACTTAATAAAAAGCTAAGGGATTTTGAAATGTCAAAATAGATTCCAATATTACCAGACAGGCTATTATTCGTGTTTGAGGCAAACCAGTTGTTTTGAAAATTGTCTATATTTTGGGCATGTTAAAAAAAAAAACTGAATCTCAACCTGGCAACCTTTATAATTTGAAAAATGATTTGAAGGAGAACAGCTTAGCTGGCATGACGTTTCATTAGGTCAACTATAATCAGCTGTGACAAGTAAGGAGGGAGAGAAGAACATAAACATAAAAGAATAAATAAATGACTTTCTTTTTTTAAGATTTACAATAGAAAAATCCTTCCGAGAAAGGATTAATTTCTCAAATAATTATTTAAGAAAATGGAAGTCTGCCATATAAAAACTGGATGTTTGATATGGAAGAAATTATTCTAGATATTGGTAGTAAAAAATAGTACGCTTCACATTTATCTAAGGCTATTAAGTACCTATATTTAAATAAAAAAAACCTGACATACCAGCATTTTTTGTTCACTAAATTATATCAAAGACAAGGATCCCTCACTGAACTGCAAACAAGCCTTACAATAGAAAATAACCAAATATATTAGGATGTTTTTTTTCTGAAGCATTAACCTTCCTTGTCGATACTCCAATAATTGAACTATTTACTTGACTCTACATCAAATGGTGTTCAGGAGTCTAAACTTGTATGGACATCAGTCTTAAGACAATCCAACACTACTTATTATACAAACTTGTAATGAAAATTATTTCTAAACCAGTATTGGTATAAATTCAATTATTTAAATTTTACAACACTGAGATGATTATATTAAAAATCCGGAACTACTCGCTTAAGTTTAAATCTTCTCTGGAATAAATTATTTTAAATAATATTTGTTTTTTTTTTCTTCGCCAAAATGAATAACAAAAGAAAAATAGAAAAAAGAACACTTTCAAAAATAATTTATCCTATTTAACGGATTTTAGTGTGAAAAAACAACTCTAAAAATTTTTGTCCACTAAATTATATCAAAGATCCCTCACTGAACTGCAAACAAGCCTTACAATAGAAAATAACCAAATATATTACGAGGTTTTTTTTCTGAAGCATTAACTTTCCTTCTCGATACTCCAATAACAAAATGAAAGAAGCAGCTTTTTTCTAAAACTCTCTTCAAATTGATGATTATAAATTACCTTAGAATTTGGAAAACTTGAAAATTACTAAAAGCATGAATAAATTTGTATACCAGGAATTACTGCTACATTATGTTTTACTGGACTTCAATAATCAGGCCTTATTTTTTGTATACTTGTCAAATTTATAACAGACTATTTAGAATGTAAGTTAGATCTTCAATTAACAGAATATATATTTATTGAAATGTATTTCTAAGTGAAAAAAGCTATTAACATTTTGATAAGTAGGAGAAAACAAGGGCGTTTAAAATAAAATCCACTTTTTTGGTATTTTACTTAGCGTGTAGAAAGGATATTATTATTATTTTTTTGCAAAGTTCAAAACGATATGCAACTTTTATCACTAATTTATCGTTATAATTAATACATGATTAAATTCGCCATATTTAATTCTTGATGAACTCATAATTTCAAATCATTTTAAGTTGAAATGCTGTTCTCTACGTCATAAATAATTTAAAAATGGGAAATATACTTCCTGTTTTTCCTGGAATGCATATGTCTCAAGTTGCTTACACCAACTACATTTGTAATTTAGCACCTGCTCATTAAATACTCGGCCAATTACTCAATTAAGCTCTTCACTAATATATTTTTCATTTTGATTTACATTTTTTTTAAAAATGCTTTTCAGTTTGGTCCTAAAACGTTATTTCTGATTTTATGTAATTCTTTATTATCTTGATAATGACTTTTTTAGGACTTATTTGCATATTTATCAATATTTTAATCAAGGTCTAGTGAATATAATTTATAATGTCAATACATATTTCAGAAGAAAATTAATACTCATAAAAAATTAAACAAAGATTGTAAATTTAGAATATGTCACATATCAGGATCGATTGTGTTCATCACTTTCAAAGAGCTGAAGCCAATAAAATACTATTATGTAGTTATTATAGACCTAGATCGGGACTTGAAGAAACTTGGTAGAAAATTGAAGATTGCATTCTTACCCCATTTACTTACTAGCCCTGCTACGACCCTATATAACGAAGATGTACATATATATTTTAGAATAACATTCATAAAGCCAAAAAGCTATATTCATAAATTGTATAATCATTTTTTGAGATTAGATTTTAACAAAAGAACATAGAAACACGCATTTACTTGCATAAATTGCTAGTGAAGTAAGACAACAAGATGCATTGGAATGAAGATAATGCCCATTTACTTGCATTTCATTTAGCCGACCTCATTACCTAAGCCACGAAGTCAAACAGAAGTTATGTTGTTGACTATGTTTGATTACTCATTCATCACCAGGATTACAGCAAAATTTACAAATTGATTTTCATTTCAAACTCGCTACAAAGATTATATATGCTCATAGTAATATGTTTTTAAATTTTGAGAGCTGAAGCTCAAAAGACAAGGTCAAAGTAACACAAACGGTAAAAAATGGATAACGGACGTTTTGTAATTTAGCAAGTGCCTTTTTATAGTTCCCTTTGTTATCAGAGTCATATTTCGCCTCCAGCCATTTTTTATAGAATATTTGTACATTCTGAAGCTTTACACTATGTAAATTCATTTGTAAAAACCATAAATTGTAAATATCAAAAGTGGATCTCACTGAATTATTTTGTTGTAGCTCTAACTTCGACCTTGGCAAAGTCTTTAGTCAAGAGCAATATAAAGCTTTCTATAAATGATTATTATAGAAATAGCTAAGATTTATAGGAGAGAAGCTTGTAAGTAAAAAATATCCCAGAAATAAAGGTTGAGAAGCTTGATGCTCTAATGATAACCAAATTTCCTTCAAGTTTTCCTTGAGCAGTGATTGAAAATACTATTAAATGTTTGCATTCCTAAAATTAAAGCTAGGATTAACGGTATAATAAAACACCATAGAAAGATTAACAGTTGACATAGTAGATATGATTTACAGCAAAATTGGTCAATACAAGAACTGGGATTGTAAGAACAGGGTCTGCATAAGAGATCTCTGCTTTTAGAGAATTATAATTATCATATTGCTAGGGATTCATATTTTTGATTTCCAAAAATAGACATTCGTGCCAATTAATGTCGCCTTAGGGCGGGGAAAAGACCAATATTCTATAATTGGACAAGCGAGTGCTACTTTATCCCTTCTTTAGAAGAAATTCTGGGTGATCTTACGTAATGATTATAAACAATGATCAATCTATTATAGTCCAACACCGCCAAGAGATCTGACGGTATATCCGCGAGTCTTTCGGGACCTACAGGAATCTAGGACCGATTTGAGCTGGTAGCATATATCTCCAGGTGCACTTTCCTGATCATAAAATTAATTTTAAAATAGTTGGATTGCAAAAGTGACATAATCACACTCTGCTGTGGACAAAAAACGTTAAAAGGTCTCTTCAATACATCCTTTAACTAACTTAACCAAATTGTTTAACGTACAATATCAATTATACAATAGGTGTCATGAAGTATCTAAGACCATGTCACAAAATGTGAATTTGCATTCTTGTAGATAATCTTAGTTAAAATATAAATATAAATTTTATTTTGATCCTTCTTTATTTTTAAAATGACTTATTTTATACATGTTTTATATAACAGAATATCCTTATTGTAAATTAAATTAGGGAGACTAATTGTTTCCTTCTGTACAAGCCTGTCCTCTCTTTACAGACTGCAAAGTACCGTTTATTTAACTTTCATTATATACCTAGGATCATGGGGGTTGTTAGCTTCTTTTTAATAGAGCTCAAGCTCCACCCCTCCAAATTAAAAAAATATTTATTAAATATAAATTTACATATATTCATGCTGTAAGATTAAAAAAAAAAATCCCAATTCCGATTCCAATGCAATTCTTATAAAAATTCCCAATGCCAAATACCATTCCAATTCTTTAATATTTAATTAATAGTAAAAAATACCTTTTTGGCAATCAGGGTCGTCCACAGATTATATTTTGTGGGGGGACGATGGCTTAGCTTTTAGAATTTTTTCGAAAAAAAAAAAAAATACAACGATTATTTTTTTTTTTAAATGATATTTTTTGGAAAAAAAATTAAATCAAATTTCAAAAATTAAATTTTTTGAGAAAAATTTTCAAATATACGATTTGATATTTAACTTTTTTTTAAAACCCACGATTATTGACAAAAATTACATATTTTTTTTTTAAATTTCCCATTTGCTTACAGAAAATAAATTTTATAGAAAAAAAAATTCCAAACCCTTAGTTGTTCTCAAGAAGTACATTTAAAAAAAAATTAAAAATCCACAGACGTTCTTACAATAGTAAATATCTTGGAAATAAATTTGAAAAACTTAATTTCTATATATTTTTTAAAAAAAGATTCAAATATATTATTTTTCCAAGAAAAATTTCACAATGACATAGTTATATTCAAGAAAATAAATTTTATGGAAAAAAAAAAATTGAAAACTTAATTGAAATCTGAATATTTAATTTTCTAGAAAAAGGCAAAAATTTCTTTGATTTGTGGGAGGGCTATTTTTTGTTTTTCATAACTTAGAAAGGTAATAAATAGTTAAGTACCAGTAATAAATAAGAATCAGAATCGGCAATTATACTTTTTGTTCCTAATCCCTATCCCAATTCCAAAAAAAATACCCAATTCTCCGATTCCAATTAATCAACTCATTAATAATATAAATAATCAACATATTTACATATGTATTCAGGTTTTAATAACTTTTGGGATTAAAGTATATAAGCTAGCAAAACCTCAGTCCAGAATAAACATATTTTGATTTCCAAAATAGAACATGTGATTCAATTAGTGTAGTATATTAGGAAGGAGAGTAAATATATATTTTGAAATTAGTTAAATTTCAGATTAATTTTTGATTCTTGTTTATTTTCTTATTTGGTCTTTCTTTATTTTAATGTATTTTTCATTATTATTATAGAAATTACATGTGGAACATTATATGTAGTAGGGAGATGAACCGTTTTCTCGGAACAAACATGTACCAATGTTTACCGGACATGTCAATATTAATATAACAAAGTTTACTTGAAATTCTGGGACGGATGTAGAAAGAGGAAAGGTATAGGGAAATGAGGACAGTTGGTTACACGATATCTGAAGGTATATTATTTTGAATTATGGAATGTATATGTCTCAAGTTGCTTACACCTTCAACGGTGCACGAAACCATACATATGTTTATATAAGGAATAGGCTATGAAATAAATATTCCATGTACCTATAAATCTATGGTCCATTAATTTAATAATAAATCTTCCAATAAATTTTTTAATGTACATATTTATCAATATTACGTATGTATTTTTATCTCCATTAATCAATTATTCCTGTTTGTCACGCAGGGTTAAGATATTTTCAGTCATTCATGTTTTTTTGCATGTATTTTTGACGCGCATCAATCATTGTCTTGAATTTAAGCTTTAACTACCGAGTTTGATTAAATTTGAGTTTTTGGCCATTGAGTCAAGTCAATACGAGTAAAATCATAAATCAAGAAAAAATGTTTGTATTTTTGATTGAATTAATGAAATCTATGTTCAAGAATACGGCATGAACAAAGTAAAAAATTATATAGAGTCTGCTAGGTGCTAACCTTTTATAATAAGGATTAACTGGGATGATTGTGAGTTTGTCCTTACGGTGGGGGTGGAAGAGACACTTCTGGAGTCGATTCGTGGACTGAAGGGTAAGGCCAAGATATCCAAAAAAAAAAATAGTAGTGCCTTATAAAAGAAGATGTAATCTTTTCCTGTCTTAACCCTAAGTCAAAGTTTCTCCCAAGACCCCCAAACCTCGAATACTCCATAAGACACAACCTCACAACTGTATCTATGAAAAGCAATATTCCATTTTCTTTTTGGGATCATCGAAAGAGTAGAGAGATCCCTCTCCTCAAACTCAATAAAATATATTCTTCGCCTTGCGATGTTATGTTCTATATTATTGAAAAGGTTGCAATAATTGAATTTCTGTATCCTAACTGCAGTGTAAATTTATAGTGCACCCTTTTTATTGGATAATATTATCATTTAGGGAGTGACATTATTTT
>NW_027296800.1:0-10403 GCF_016086655.4 Lepeophtheirus salmonis | reverse complement strand
GAGGTTCAAAGACCGGAACCACTTGAACCGCAAGACCCATAAGGCCTCCACCTTACTTAAGGCAAATATTCCTTTTTGGGACAAATCTATGGGGCCCCCTTCGAGTCCAGATCTTAACCCCCTCTACTACTTTGTGTAGGTTTATCCCGATTCGAAGGAAAAACTCTTCAATATTTAAATTTGGAAGATCTACGACCATCCATTTAGATGGAATGGGCGAAACTTCCCAAATCTATGGTGCGTGCAGCATGTGAAGCATTTCAATCACGTAAAAGGGAGGTAGTTGATAAAGGAGGCAGTTATATTGAGTCGGCGTCTAACATTCTAATAAAATTAGGCCTGAAGAAGAAAGCGTGGACTTTCCTCTTTGCACTAACGGAAAAGGGTAACAGTTACCTCATGGTGGGGAGGAACCTTTTGTCTTTGATAAAAAAGTTTTGTTTATTTGCAAGAAGGAAGAATTTATGAGAAGTATGGATAGCTTAAAATATCATTTAACTATAAATTTAATGGTAGTAGGGAATCAGGACCATGAAACTTTTGAGAAATCAACTTTTAGAAAAGAACTATAGACACCATTAAGATTGTTGATAGTGAACCAATTGTAATTTTTATCATCCTAATCGAGGAAGTGTGACCACCTCAATTTATGTCAGTGCTACTTGTCTATTTGTTTTTTGTTTTTGTTTTGATAATTGTTTAGTTTTATTCGTTTGTAAAATTTTAAATTGTAGCTGGACATTGGATAAAATATAAAAAAAACAAAATAGGATGTCTCTTTGTCACCTGATACGCATCCATAGGCAGTTTAAGAAGTTTTGTGCCTCTAAAGTTCAATAATTGTCTTTTTTTATTGCCATTGAAACTTTGGCTTTCGTTACTCTTTCTATAGTTAATATTTTAATATGGATTCTTGGGATTATTTTAATGTTTGTTTTATACCTATATGTTATGTATTGTCTTTTTTATACTTTTAGATCATGACGTAGGGATTTGTTTTAAATAAATAGTAATGTACCTTTTGTTTTAGGAGTTGATATACTTTAATAGTTATATGTATGTATATCCTTTTAAGTGTAATCCCTTATAGAATATATGTTTTAGTGTATGATTGTACCCCAATCCAAAGGTGTTCTTATTGTCTTTACTCTGGTCCGTTACTTCCGTTTGTTGGTGGTATTCGTAGAACAATACACTATAGACATATTTTATCAATATTTATTTAATCTAATTATTTAAATTAAAAATAAAATTAGATATTTTCTATACAGCATACAAAATTATTTGAAACATCGGTTATTCATGACATAATTTGTAAATAACTAAAACAATAATGAAGATCTGTCCTCAAAAAAATTGACTAATGCATCATTATATGATAAATTAAGTATTTGAATGGAAAATAAAACAAAATATGGTATAAGAAAGAATTTTCTAGGCTATTTCTGTCCCTGGGGTGCTTATTCATCCCAGATAAATAACAAAGGGTTAAGGTAGGCTTGCACAAACTATAAACCATTTGGCGAAACGAATACCACGTGATCAAGTATCCTTGAATATTAATCTATAAATAACTACAAACCTCCATATTCAAGTTTTTCAAAAAAAAAAATTCATAAGGCCATGGCTATTCTCAAATTATTGAATTTCTTGGAAAATTAAATACAAAAATCCTTAGCTATTCACAAAAAATTAATTTTTTTGAAAAAAATTTGAAAAATCCATATCTATTCTCAAAAATGAAATTTTTAGGAAAAAAATTTCAATTAGTAAATTTATAGAAAAAAAAATTCAAAAATTGAATTTTAAATATATATTAAATGGTTTGGTCAAAAATTTAAAAATCCATAGCTATTCCAAGAAAATTAAATTAAATTTTTTGAAAAAAAAAGAAAATCAAGCATTAAATTTTCTACAAAAAGACAACACTTCCTTAATTTGGGCTATCTTGTCACAGGCTTGAAACAGGTAATGATCAACAGCTGAAATAAATATTGTAGATAGCATTGTGTCATTCCTTATTTAGGACTAAGGACTGTAGCCTCAGTCCAGTCCAGTTGATTCCTGAGTATCAGTCCTAAAAACCTATAAAAGTTCAGTACTTGATGACGTCAATCAACTTTATTTCTTCTTCCTTTTAATCAGTTCTAGTACTGACAGTTCGAAGGGCCAAGAGTCTAAAAGGCCAGTCTCAAGGATTTATAGGGCCAGCCATAAGACTGGACTGGATCGTATAAATAAGAACTGACACTAAACTAGTTGTAGTTACCATAAAAGATCAATAAGAGCCGGTCCTAGGACTGACAAATTTTATTAGGACTGGACTTATACCGATCCAACACCAAATAAGGCCGAACCGAAACAAAAATTGCGTATTGGACCGAGTCTCAACACTAATACTACGAATAGAAAGGGAATTAGAGCGTTCTATAATATATCTTATAATTATTATAAAACGTCAAAAACAAGAAATACTTGTGCATAATAAACTCACCCCAAATTTAGTAGTTATTATATTACATTTTTTATGAAAATGAAGCTTACATCTGTTGGAGGATAGAGTTCTAATTGTCACAGAAGAACTCATGCTGTTATGATTCCTTTGATCTTGAATAATCTTCACATGTGATGAAGAGGAGGGATTTGATGAGACGACGTAATGACACTTGGAAGCAATTTTGATGAATAATCTAAGGGATTCAACTTAAATTATTTATCATAGAAAGAAATAGCCAACACAATCTCTTCTCTATTTCTCGCTGTCCTCTTTCTTTAGAGAGAGGGACGGGTCATCATCATTGTGCAACTCAATATATTTTCAAACCGGTTTGAGTTCAACTAAGCAAGTTATGACAATTAGGAGATAACTTTTGAAGTGTGTAAATGATATTTACTTACTAAGTTTTCGTTGAAAAAAATGAAATGAAACTCCAACGTTCCTTCCCAAAGAAAAGAAGAAAGGACTAAGGAGTGAAATAGTTATTATTCGTGTAGTGTCCCTCTCAAGGGATCGGGGAACGCGAGTGCTCTTCATTTTTATTGTGTTACTGGATGTTGTTGCGTTATTTTTTATTTATTTTTACTTTTTTGAGGAGTTCCGTATTCTTCCAACCTCTCTGGAAGCTTGTCATACTTTTTATAAGATTACTTTATTACATTTTATAGGAAATGTCTTGGAATCCTGAGGGATCCATATTCACATTAAAAGAATCGCGGAGGTTCATTCTTTACTTTTTAAATGGTACAAAGAACAGGGGTAGTAACGGGGCCCGCAGGAGTATATACATATATTTTTCTTTTTGGGGAGGGGCCTTGATTTTCTACAATTTTTTGGAAAAAAAATCTAAAAGTTAAATTTTTAGCACAAATATTGAAAATTTACTATTGTTTAGACAAAAATTCAACACTTAAATTACAAATATTGCATTTTTCGGAGAAAAAAATATCGGCTTTTATTTTTTTATAATTCTAAGTCAACATCGGAGTATTTTCAACTAATTTCCTTGTTTATATCCTGTTTTTCCTTCCTGTCTTGTAACTCCTGATCTAAAGAAACGTCATGAGCATTATTCTTTTTTTCCTCCAAAACATTCTTCAAATTGTCAGGGTTACCATGATGTAGTAATATTTTTATCATTTTAAAAAAATATTGTCTTAGAAACTTCAAATAAGATAACAACATAAATGCATCAAAAAAAAATTCTTGTGAGGAGTTCATTATTTATTTTTGTCAAAAAATAGGCAAATGGAAATTTGTGGAAAACTTTATTTGAACAAATTTTGCAAAAAAAAAAATGCAAAAAGTTAATATTCTTTATTGGGATTGTAAAAAGAAACACAAACCTACAAATGATGTATATTTTCAGTACTTACAAAATATTTATGTCCTCGAAAAATAACAGCAAAACTGGTTCATTTTTGTAAATATTGCAAAAATTATTGTATAAAATGTTATCAAATTATATTATAAATTATATTAGAGTCCAAAATTATATGTGTAAAATGCATCTTTTTTTGGTATTTTCTTCTTAAAAATTGAAAATTGACCTTTAATGGAAAAAAAGAAAAAAATATTCAGAAAATATCAAATATTTCAGTTAAACATCAATTTTTATGCGTCAAATTTATATGCAAAACAATTCACAGACAAATTTATAGAAACGATATATTATTTTAGAATCCAATATTTCATTGGAAGTTCATTTTTTTTCTACTAGGAAAAAACAAAATTGCAGTTTCCTTCAATGTCTTTCTTCTACTCATATTTTTTTTGATTTTGAATAGATTTAACAAGCATGGCTATTCATATAGTTGTTTTATGAGTCGCCCATCAATTTTTGGCTTATAACTTAACCCCTATTTAGTCTCATTGAGCTGCAAAAACGGTTTCTGTGTTTTGGGTAAAACATATCTAGTATAGTAATATATGATCCCCCCCCTTCCAAAAAAAAAAAAAAAAAAATGGACACTCGTCTTAGCCTGACCAGGTTCAAAAAAGGCACTCATGCAAAATTTCAGGCTCATAAGTGTAACGGTGTGAGCTCCCATAAAGGACACACACAAGGGCCCATCCATAAACTATGTCGGTAGGTAGTGGGATGGAGGGGGTACATTATAAGAAGATTTTTGTCGACTAGGGAAGGGGGATTTGAAAAATAACGATGTCGAATTACCGGTATTAGCATTATAGAAATAATTAGCGGTAGAGTTAAATGAAAAGGAGCGTGCGTTAAAAACGCTTGGTAGTTATAATTAATAACTTATAAACTAGTTTTCGACCGTATTAAAACTTCATCGTTTTATAAAAGTATCAAAAATTAGAGCACATGATATAGCAATTTATTTTGTTTACAACCCATCAATAGAGAGTTATCTATGAAGCCATCATGAATTAGAGAGACAACAATTATGAACATATAATAAATTTTGCGAAGCTTTTAGACATGCCCATCTGTACCAAAGTAAGACCTAGTGTTCTAGAAGATAAAAATATAGAATGGAAATCTGTCCAACGATCTGATGAGATCATGGATATCAAGCCTACTTGTAGTATTTTCAAAAGAGCCAACCATGCTCAAGAAAATTTGAAATCGGAAATCAATCGGATTAATGAACAAATTGTCTCGCTCCCGCTTTTTACACGCACTCGTTCGATGCCCATTCCTAGAAATGAGTAATGACTAGTTTGATTTATGAAAATTGATCATATAAATATACCCGACTCCTAACAATGTCTTCATCCTCTTAAATTAATCAACTTCTAACTTATTCTAAATTATATTTATCCTTTTATCTTAATTATTTCATTTTATACCAAGAAAAACTATTGCATACTCCAGAGCTTCTTGTCTTTCATTCTCCCAATGCACTCTTTTGGTGCTTGTTGAGGCCTGTGTTAGTCTTGGAGGTGGTGATGGTGATGAGAAGTAGTTTGGAACATTCCGACACTTTGATGGGGGTGCATTATCTTTTAACCACCTGTGAATATATATCATTTATAAGCATTATTGTTTACTTATATTACAAGGGAAAAAAGTGCATAATTTAGAATTTGAAGGGAATGCTTCTGAACTAAGCTATAATTTATTTGTTCAGACTTTTGTGCATTCAACCTGATTTGACAAGCATATACTGTGCTTCTAAAAATATTTTAAAGAAAATTAAGCAAAAACTCTCTGAGATTCACAAGAATTCAGGAATATTCATATTATTGGGGAGCATTTTTTACCTTCGTTGTAGTCATTTTCCTTTATTACAGGATTGATCTAAAGGTTCAGTTTAATTTATTACCATTTATATCGGTAATTTAAAAAAATAACATTTTATATATTTGTTTTATTTTTGGATTTTTTTTTTTCCATAAACAAAGGTCCCACCCCCAAATTAAGGAACTTTTGATTTTTACTTGATAATTTAATATTTGCAATTTTTTTCATAAAATTAAAGTAAATTTTTGCAATTTTTTTTTCATAAAATTTAATTAAATTTTTAATTTTTTTTTTTTTTTCTAAAAATTTTTAATTTAGTTTAATTTTTGAAATTTTTTTCACAAATTTAATTGTCTGTGAAAACGGATTTTTGAAATTTTTCAATGAAAAATTTTAGAACTTTTAATTTTTTCTAAAAAACTCTGGATTTATGAAAATTTTTTCCCTAAAATTTTAGAATTTTTAAGTTTTCTGAAAACTCTGGATTTATAAAATTTTTTAAAAAAATTTATTTTTTTGTGAATATCTATGAATTTTTGATATTTTTCTCTTAAAAATTTGATATTTTTTTATTTTTTTCCAAAAAAAATTCCAAGTAAAGTAATTTGGTGTTAGGGGAGGGGGGGGGGGTTGTTTGGCCGCCAAATTATTATTATTTTTTTCCAAAGTCCTTAAAAGATCATTTTGTATCTGAAAAGTTAGGCTAAAATTAAATTTACTCATTTTCATTAATTAGATGGGAAGATAAAAGATAAAATGTCAGTAATACCAACATTTTGAAATCATACCACACGGCCTAATACAATTGAATTTTTTTCATTAAGCACCAATTCCATGAAAAGGTGCAATGCAGGCAAAAAATGCAATTCTCAGCCAGATAATGCAAACCTTTTTTATTCGAAATGTGTATATTCAAATGATTTATTAATTCTACAACAATAATTTGACTCTAAAATCAATTTGACCAACTCTGGAACCGTTTTTGCTAAATAAATATTTTTTCTTTGTAAAATAAAATGGTTACTCTGTGGGAGAATTGAGGCAGTGATTGAGCCACAAGGGCGTCATATTGAAAATTAATATGCTTCTAAAAAAACCAAAAAAAATCCTACCAAGGTCAATGTTTGTTCCAATTGTAGTGGAGGACCCTGTACACTCTTAATATTTTGATCCGCCAATGAAATTCCAATGACTGCATTCACCTCATCACATGTTAAGTCTAAATTCTTCATATATTTGCATAAATAAATTTTACAAGTTGTATTCATATGATTAATCTTAATTTAGGGTAATACGTGACGACGCCTTTTCAAAATTGTCTATATTTTTAATCTCTTAAATTCGTGCAGCTGGAACTTTCAAATTGTGCATTAAAAGTTCATAGCATTTACCTCTCACACACAAAATATTTGAAGTTAGAGGCCTTTCTGTGAAAATCTGCAATTGACCAATATTACTTTACAGTCAGACCCAAGTTTCATTAGAATAAATAAATCTTTATTAATCAATTTAAAGTTTTATTGTATTAATTAGGCAATGATATATAAGCAGTATTATACTATCGATAAAAAGAGTTATATAATACATAATTTATGGCATCAAGTGTTTGTTAGGCTTCATATTCTTTCACCTTCTTTTTGCAAAGTTTGATAAATCTATGGCCAAATTCAAAGTTGTAACAGCTCTAGATGCACTGCCTAAAAATTGAAAATTTGAAAGCTTAAGGAAAATGTCAGAAACATCAACAAATATAACCCCAATTAGTACGTCTCAATTTATCCCCATAGAGTCATTTCATATATTTTATTATGGTCGTATACTAAAAAATATATCATCTTGGAAACTACTGCTTATTAATTTATATGTATTCTATACTTACTATTTTATCTTTGTTTGGAGAACAAATTTAACTACGAATAAAATACAATTAAAAATCTGTGAAATAGAAGGTCAAAATAATAAAACACTACCTTCTTTACATAGGTGGCACAATGAGCAAGTCAAAACAAAGTAACTTTAGAATTAATATTAAAGTGTATATTAGTGTGTCTGATTTTACCCAAGGGGCCATATTGCCCCAGTACTTGTGATACGGATTATTACTCATTATACATTTTTCCCTGAGAAAACTGGATTTGATATTGTGTATCAAGCCAACCCTTGGCTTCAACAGTATTTTATGAATACATTCGTAAAATTACCAATGAAAAAAATCAGGGTAATTGCCCAAACAGATGTTTTATTCAAATCTTACCATATACTAAAAATAAATATGAATATTGATATACATAAGGGAGCAATAGCAAAACAAACAGAAACAGTTTGGGTTAAACTATTTTGCCTCAAGACATTTTGCTTTAAACCACTTTGCCTCAAGGATATTTTACCTTAAAATATAAATAAATGAGATTTATAGGTCACTTTTATGTTTTTTGGTTAGAATTGGTGTTCGTTGGAATTTTACAACCAAAATATGTAACGTGAATTACTATAAAACGCAATAAATAATTGTTTTCTGTTGGAAAATGATGGAATCAAGCCACAAAATTTCAATGTATACACGAACAAAATATCACTATATAATGAATTCGAACCAAAGACAAAGTAGGAAATACAATTAGTATTTTAAGAAAAACAAAAATAAATAAACACGGTAACGATTCGAATAGAATAATTACTTCTCTATAAGTAATTATTTTTAGCTATTTTGGATTATTCATATTAGAAAATACTCATATGGATTGACGAACATATATGCTTCATATAGGCACAGCACACACGTCTGCAATATTTCATTAATACAACTAAATTATAATTTCTTAAATTAAAAATATGATCTATATCAGAGAGCACAATATACAGTTCACCCTGTGATAGTTTTGTTTTTAATGCCTACAGATAACTTTTTGCTTCATTAATAGTTTTTCTTAGTGTAGAATTAAACTATTAGAGCTATGAGATCAAAAAATCCTGAATTGATTAAGAAAGTTTGCCAATGTTAAATGTTCGTTTAGAAAGATATTCTAGTATAAATTGTCTCAGAATTATTTATTACATAATACTTGCATGACATATTATTAAAAAAAATAATAAAAAATAACTGATATCTATATCTGTATTATTATTTTTTCCATGAGGATCAATTCTTTAAGTAGTTCAATATTTCGATATTCGTTATTTGTACACACAGGGGTGTCTAAAAGTCTTAAACCTCTTAGATTTGGCAAACAAAATTTTGGCGGTAAAGTATATTACCTACAATCTGATTGGTTTTTATGCAATCTGAGCTAACCTTCCTCTTCTGATATAAAAAGGGGACAATTAAAGATATTTTTATTAGTCAAGATGCATCATCTTAGAAAAACAGTCGAGGGTCCTCATCGTACTGGTAAATCATCCCATCAAATTTTGTGACCTTTAATCCGTCTCAGTTCTGTTACATATAACGTCAAAAAGATTCGAAAGACTGAAAACGTTGATGCTAAACCAAGAAGTGTCCGCCCTAGGGCTGCTCAGAACCTGAATAATGTCTAGAAAGTTAAATTAAAAATATACAGAAACCCCAACAGATCAATGGCAAAAATGGCTAAGGAGATCAACGTGTCAAGGACTTCGATTAATTAAATCATCCATAAGGACTTAGGGATGGTTTTTCTGAAGTTTTGTTACGGTCAGAATCTCACGGAAGATGCACGAAGGAAACGGATTCAAAGAAGTAAAATGTTATTAGATCTTTGCACGTGGAGAGTAAATACTGTCTTTTCGGATGTGTAGAAATGGGACCTGGATCAAAATTTCAACCGTCAAAACAACAGAATCTTGGCCTTATCATCAAAAGGTGTATCATTAGATCAAAGAACAATTCTGAAACGGGTTAACAGTCGTTCCCTTTTGATTTGGGTAGGGATTTCAAGTAAAGGAGATAAGGTTCCTTTGGTTTTTATTCCGGAGGGCCTATGTATAAAGATAGGTGACTCCATTTCGTCTGTTTTGGAGCCTGTGATCCTTCCGTGTTTTAAAGCCAATTCTTCTAAAACGATTAAGGTGACCTTTGAAGATGTAGCTCAATTACAAACCAGTACTCAATGCCAAGAATGGCTTAAAGTCAAAGTTGTGGCCGATTCAGGTTCAGCGGTTCTATCAGTTCTGGTCTCGGTTCTTTCATTTTAACAGTTTCGGTCTCGGTTCTAATTTTAGCCAGGCTCAGTTTTGTAACAGGAACTTAAAACAAGGGATGCCACTAGAAAATTCGGTCCCAAGAAATCATATTTGATACAAACAGGGCCACACCCACCTGATACGCAGATTGCATACTCCCTAAATTTCCCTAAGGGCCCTGTAAACCAAGTTTGCTTAATACAATGGTTGTCAAAGTGAAGGCCGTTTGGGGAGGTATTGGGGGAGGGGGGTGCAGGAAGATGGAGAATTGAGGATGTTTTTATAGTCTACACATACATAGTACACATGTTTCGTATAAAGGGGCCTCAGCTAATAATTATTAGTGAAGGGAGCATTGGCATAGAAAATGACCATTCCAAGATTAACTTGTTGATTAAAGCTATTTTAATTTTATCATAAATGAATAATGTATTTTCTTCATACATTCTAAACAGGAACAACTTCACAAGAACCGAGGCAAATAAACAACATATGGCGGTCTAGGTTCCGTTCTTGGCTCAACTTTGTCGTTTCCAG
>NW_027296799.1:0-1570 GCF_016086655.4 Lepeophtheirus salmonis | reverse complement strand
CAAAGTTAATAATATGTACATTTGATAATTCAGTACAGAAAATGGAATCTCTAGAATTTTATGACTATATTAGGTAGGCTTGTAAGCGTTCCACTATTTTGGCGTTCCATTTAATTCGATGGTGCTGGGAATTGTGGCCTCAGACGAGAAGAGGATGCCACTGTATTGGTTCCCGAAAGGCCTGAAAATCTGCACAAAGAAGTACCAGAACGTCCTTAAGGAAGTGATATTGATCATGGGGGAAGTCCAACTACCCAGTAGGAAACTATGTGCTCCAGCAGGACTCCTACCCGGGGCACAAGGCCAGGACCAAACAGAAATGGCTCGAGGAGAATTTCTCCGATTTCTGGAAACACGATTTGTAGCCTCCTTCCTCAGCCAACATGAATCCTCTCGACTATGGCTATATCGAAAGTAGGGGCTGTGGCATCCGCATCCCTGCTTCGACGAGCTAAAGACATCAGCCAAGAGGTAGTGGGTAGCCATGTCCTTGGGCCACTTCTTCAAGGTGTGCACAGCCTTCTGTCCCAGGCTCGAGTCTATGGTGTCAGCAAAGGGCGGCCATTTTGAGAAATAACTTTGTAATTATTGTTCTTTTGAATAATATACATATATAATCGTAACCTACGCTAAAAAGTCGCGTTTTGCTGTCGCACACTGTATATAAAAGAGAATAATAAAAAAAGAAATACCATGTAAATATAGGAAGATACCAAATTATCTTAGCACATGACTTTTGTTATTTCATCAAGGGGTCCTCAGGGATTTTTAGTGACCTATTTGTTTACATTCACGGCCAAATGATGAGCCTTGGTCCCATGATTAAGAATTATTCAACTTGTCAATTAAATATGGCATAGTTAAGTCAGAGTAATAGAAAATTTCATGTTCTATAAGAGCCTTCAAAACGTGCCACCACCTCCTGTGCCACTGCCACAAATAGGTCTCCCCAGTGTTCTTCTTTGCTCTATAAGTCCTTTAAATCACATTTAAAAAAGTAAAGAAAAATATATAAATCTTGATTTTTGGATTTTTTTGTAAGTACTTTAGGAATACAACGCTTAAGTCTTATAAAAATAAGACTTAAGCGTTCAACGTTCAGCCCTAAAAAAAAAAAAAAATCCGCGCCTTTCATTAAAGATACGTTCTATGGAACGCAATTCAATTTTACATTCAGATCATAAACCTGATGTTAGGGATCTATCAGTCCAAAAAAAGTCCCATCCTAAATCTTAAGAACGCATTCAAATGAGACAAAAAGGCCTTCCCTAGGATATAGGAACAAACTTTACTCAATTACAATAATATCATAGAGATGAACCAGTGACATCATCATAAATTAGAGTGAATATATTCTCATTTCCAAAAAGAGGAACCATGACGAAGCGGCGTGACAGTAGGCCACAAAGTGTATGGCCCTCTTGTAACAAATATTTTATAGGGTACAATATTAAATAAAAATCAAGAACCAAAATTTCCTTTTTTTTTTAAATGTCAAATCAGTCATACAGGGGTGTTAATATATGTTCTGAAGAGCCTTCTGAGTGAAAACCGATCCCAAATTCCCAAA
>NW_027296798.1:0-725 GCF_016086655.4 Lepeophtheirus salmonis | reverse complement strand
AAAATTAACTTAAAAACCAATAATAATTAAAAATGTTTTTAATAAAAATGTATTTTATTTCTACACCAACTCCCACCCGAACCAAAAAAAAAAATGCAAATGTCCGTGGAAATAAAATTAAACTACTCTCTAATCAAAAAGTACTAAATACTTTGTTTTATTTTGGTACCAGCCCCGGTACAAAAATATCGATAGCGTGACAAATCTATACTGGAACTGGGATAATCTCTTCTTCTCAGATAATAACAGCAATGCAATTTGAAGTGCTTTTTTTTACAATATAATAAACTTATGCAGTAAGGATACAAAATTAGTAATCTTTGTTGTTATTGAGAGGTTCTAATAATTTGTAATGTCGTATGATAAAATAAATGTAATATTAACATAATCATTGACGTGGAATCATATGAGTTATAATTACGTATTTACTTCACATTATTGTCAGGTGTGAAAGGTAAATATTATTGTTTAAAAAAACAGTTTAAAAAGCAATTGTGTTTGTTTAAGGCAAAAAATTAAAGTAACATAATTGTTTGATCTTTCTAATATATCATGTGTAAATAATAATAGAAGCCCTATCGATAAATCAATATTTTGACACAACGTCAAGCAATACAAACATTTTGTTGAAAGGATGAATGCTGAAGGTAGCTTTTCAATTTAATACGTAAACATAAACTTAGATCACAAACAATGATTCATTACTTGTCGTAATGGTCTTGTTT
>NW_027296797.1:0-1180 GCF_016086655.4 Lepeophtheirus salmonis | reverse complement strand
ATGGAAATATAAATGAGGATCAAAAGCAGAGTAATGTGTTTCTATGTCCATGCTCGGTTTTAGAGTAAGCCTCAAGGCTTTCTCTAAAACTTATTTCTATTTTTTTTTTTTTAATTTGATTTAATTAATTTATATTTTCACTTTTTTAGAAAATAATATGCGATGCCCTTTCTTTTTTTTAAAAAGGCTAAGTTTTCTTATGGCGATTTTTAATAAATTATTTTTATAAAAATATCTTCTTATTGTATTCCTACGTTTAAATTTAAACAACATTGTATTTGAAGAAGGGCCCTAGTCAAAAACAGCGTCTGGGGAATATAACCCGTCACTAAATTCGGTGTTGATTATGATTTTTCTGGATGTGGGATGAGATTTGGGTTTCTTTTGTAGGCTTTCATAGATAAAAGTAAACAAATTAATGAAAATTCATGACCAATAAAACTTCTTTTACAAATATTTATGATTTTATTAACAATCAATTATAATTATTTTCACCAAACTATTTAATAACTTTTAAAGTCAAGAGGTTCATGGATCTATTTGAACGGGCAGCATAGACTCCCACAGGAGATGGGCTGGAGGGTTGTAGCTCCCCCCCCCCAAAAAAAAAAAAAAATAATAATAATAATTGCTTTTTACTAGAAAATTTAATTTTTTAATTTTTTGTTAACAGCTGTGGATTGTTGAAATATTTTGGGGAACTTTTTTTCTATTTTTATATATTTTTAAAAAATATTTCAGTATTCTGAAGAAATAATTTTGTAAAATAAGAGCATATTAATATAAAGAAATATTATTTTCTAACAAAACATCATAAAATGAAGTATGGACACAATTTATTAAAAAAAAGCATAAGAAAGTTTGACCTATTCTAATCTTTTTTTATTTTAAATGTCATAAGATGAAGTTTTCAATAAAAAAGAACAGTTTGAAAATAATATATTTCATAAAATAAAAAAAATAGCCTGAAAAAAAAAAGACTTTACTTCATAATAAAAAAAGATCCTTTTAATAAAAAATTAAATTTCATTTGAATAAAGGACATGAAACTAAAAATCTGGGTCTGAATAAAACAGGCCATGTCTTTATGTGATTTTCTCATATTATTAAATGTTGATGCAAAGTGAAATTTGGCTTAATATTAAATATTTATCAGAATCTATTTTGGTAATTAGGCCTC
>NW_027296796.1:0-506 GCF_016086655.4 Lepeophtheirus salmonis | reverse complement strand
ACAGTATATTCGAGGTTACTTCCTCTCCATCTTTTATTAGAACACAAGAATATCCAGTCACGTTTTGAATATTATTGAAAGGAAGTTCACTACTTGAGTACAATAATTATGATAATATCTGAGGAATAGAATTTTTGGAACTACTACTAATTTAGTAATAGCCTTGTTCCCTCCTTTTCTAATCACTGTAACAATCCTTCAACAATATTTTAATTGTTTCTCCATCCAGTGGTTCTAACTTTTGCCCATAAAAACATAATCGAATTTCCTCATCTATGGCTTTTAAATTTGTTCCATCATGCTTTCGGGCAAAATATCACATATGTCTGAGGCATGGATGTAATATATAACATGAACATTGTGTTTGAGTAAATTGTTTTGTTGATTAAAACATCATCGACTACTATAAATATCTCTGGTAAATTATCAAAATTTCATCACGCGAGTAACGTGTATCTCCTGCCGCAACAAACCCCATGGGTGATCTATTAAAAACATATCTTTCC
>NW_027296795.1:0-592 GCF_016086655.4 Lepeophtheirus salmonis | reverse complement strand
AAATGAACAAAGCTTAATTGAATAATATATCTGTTTAGCTTGAGGCGGTCCAGTGACATCATCACTTAAGATCTAATAAATTTAATGGTTATAAACAGACTTAGGATTTGTGAGATATCGCTCAAAGAATTGTTCACTTTGACTTTTTTCGGAAAAACTTCTCATTTTGTCCCTTTTCTTGTGAAAATTGCTCATTTATTTTTCTAAAGTGACGTGTAATAAATACAGAAAATTTGTGACCTTTTTAGTACAAAAGTAAACTAAAAATCTATGCAATAAATAAACATTAAAAAAATTAGATTATCAAAAATTCCCAACAACAAAGAAAAACATAAAATAAAATTAAAATACTCTTGGATTCTTCACACTATGTCAATCCGGTTAAGTCTACAAAGTCTCCTCCAAAAAAACAACTCATATTATTGTCCTTTGTAACCTTAGTAGTGTTATTATGAATATGAAAATAAAATAATTTGTTATAAACTTCAAATACCATTCAATAATAAGAATAGGATGTAAAAAACTTGAGTACAATATTAGAAATTGATTTAGAACTGTGGCGGCGAGACAAATTTACACTCATTTATATATT
>NW_027296794.1:0-6927 GCF_016086655.4 Lepeophtheirus salmonis | reverse complement strand
AGTGTGTGAGATATTAGGATTATGTTACTCACCTGGGACATTCTAGGCCTGTTCAAAGTTGGGTCTGATGTGTTGGACCAGTGTTGTTCAGAAGGCCATCATTCCGCTCGTAGTGGGTCTAAAGTGTTACTACAAAAGATAATCAAGAACAAAAACTTAAACTTATATTCAACCATAATCTTATTTTAATAAGAAATAAAAGTTTTGGGCTCTGGTGCCCCTGTCAAGCAGGAACCCCGATTTTGTTTTAAATTTGGTGGAACATATATCTGCGTATGTTTTCAAATATATCCAAAATTCAGAGGGGGATGTGGATTGGATCACTTTTAACAAGAACATTTATTAGAGTATGAAGAGCCGCTATTACAGCCTAATACTATTATTGTTCTATATTTAAACTGTATACTATATATTATACATATTTTCTGTTGATTAATGAAATAAAATGTGATTCTTATCTAAGTATAAAATAATTGAAAATTTATATTTTTCATCAAATAACAATAACATAATAGAGTCAATAAGTTAGTATTCATAGCAAAGAAATTATGTACTCGAAGTACTTTAAATAACCACATAGTTTTATTGCACATTAAATAATTGAAACATCGAAATGCAGTATTCTACCTGAATTGATGCGTGCATTTTGAAAAAAACTAACAAGTCAGACTCAGTTTAAAATTGATATACCCAGCTTATAAAATAGTGTCGCCAAATAAAAAGGAATTTTGGTATTGTGCAGATCCTATAAAAGCACACAAAAAGAAGTACTGTTTTAGGATGTTTCAAAGGCTTTTTAGTGCAGTTTTCTTCGTTATTAAAGGCAGGTGATAGACTTTGCACTGGATGTAGGAAAACAATCAATAAAACAGGCTCTCCTACATCACCAACAGAAACAGAAATCACTATTTCTCCAATAGCACCATAAATTCATTAAATTTTGGAGAAAAATATTGAAATGGATACTTTAGATCAGTCACTGACACTTTTAGGAGAAAGTTAATTTGAACTAACGAACGAAATTTTCAGAACAAAAAGCTGATATCCTGTGCATTATCAAAGTGAATAAGAGTGAAGGAATCTGTAAAAAGACAACTGGATTTGTCATTGGTTCTCCTGAAGAAGATATATCGAATGTTTCATTATGTGATAAATACTGCCTGAAGTAATTAAAGGCATAAAAGAAAATTATGAGGCTTCAAACAATAAAAAGACAATTCAGATTTCAACAATTTTCGCCAAGACTATGAGTATCAGAGTAATGAGTAATGGCTCTTCGACCAACAGAATGTGTTTTTTGCTGCTACTAGTGATACACACTCTGTTTTTATTTGCACTTTTCATCTAAACATTAAACTTATGATCATAGGATAGAATGGCGCAAATAACAACTTACCAAACGTACCGTCATGTTATTGCATCTATTGTATGCAACCCTGCATTACCTTTGTGCAACTTTCGTAATTGTGATGCCATCAAACTTACTGATAATCATGAAAATATATTACTTGACAAATTTGAAAACAACAACCTCGACGACATACAATTTCAACAGCGTGTATCCACTGATAGATTTGAATTAAAGTCTACAGTACTACTGATATAAGGTTTTGTTGAGGGTTTCTTAAAAAACAGTCAAGCTAGTTAAACTCTACTTTATTACATAGCCCCAAAGCAATTTCTTAATAAAGATAAATAAAGAAATTAAAGAGGAAGAAGTTGTGCTAATAGATGATTTTTCAGAAAATTAGAGTTTTATTCTCCAGGATGCGGCTCAGGCATTTCATTGGAATAAAACAAAGGCAACAATACACCCTTGGGTTTACTATTACAAAAATAATGACTTGTAAAGCATTTAAAAGAAAATTAAGCATTATTAGAAAAATATAAATTACTTTTCCAATGTGTGAGGGACCAATATACAAACTGTAAAGCCTTCTTGAACCTCAAGTTTCAATAAGAGGACTTTCACTCATTTGCTACAAGTAACGGCAAGGACTTCCACATAGTTCAGGTGGCACTATTAAAAAAGAAGCTACGAAACAGAGCCTCCGACGTCCTTATAAGAATCAAATTACAAAGCTGAATGATTTATTCAATATAAAAATATATGATTGCACTGAATAAGATTATCAAGAAGAAAAGGCTATTTTAAAAGAAAGGTTAGGTTTTGTAAAAAAGAATCCTATTTTATTTCACTAATCAAAAGAAAATATGTATATTATAATACAAAATAGCAACTCTTCATACTCTAATAAACGCTTTTGTTAGAAGTGATCCCATTCACATCCCACTATGAATTTATGTTTGAAAACATATACTGATACATGTTTTACCAAAATTAAAAGAAAATTGGGGTTACTGTTTGGCAGGAGCACCATTTTGAATACTGAGCAAGAGCCCCAAACTTTCATTTTTGATTAAAATAAAATAAAAATAAGCTAAAATTTGTGTTCTTGTGCATCTTTTGATATACTTTTTTTTAAATCAAGCAACCACAAGCAAAATTATAAACATCTGAACAACACTGTTCCAACGTATTAGGCCCAACTCTGAGCAGGATGCTAGAGCTGCCCAGGTGACCCTAATATTTCACACACTCTCTTATTTCATATATTCACATGGCGTAAATTGCATAAAAGTGTGTACACTTGACGTGGAATGACATTTAACCCTTTATTAGTGGGCATCCTTCTTTTACGTAGTTAATTAACTGGGGTAAAAAATTGCACCAAATATTTAATGAATTTGAGTACAAGACACCTAGCCGACATGGACTCAAAATTACGCTTTTTAAATTGTTATATTTTCCCTAATTCTATTTTATCCGTTTTTTACTCGTAATTAAAATTAAGGTGTACCAATGCATCAAAATTGGAATCGGAAATAATTAGCCTGATTTAAATGATCAGAATCGGCTTATAACTGCCAATTCCACAAAATTATTATTTCAAATTGTCAACAAATAAAAGGAGAATAGGACTATTTTTAGAGTATCCTATCTTTGAATCGAGGTATCTGGAAAAAATTAATTGTTCTTCAATATTTATTTTAAAATGTGACCTGGAAAAATAGACTTGTATAACAGAGGTCAGATCATAATATGTCCTTTGTCTGAGATCACATGCATTATTTTTATTCTAAGTCATAAATCACGAAAATTTACTAATTATTTTCAACAGAGCCACGTTTTGGGTCTTTGGAGTCTTTTAAAAAATTTCACGTTTTTTAGGATATTTTTACAGTTCAGAGCCACATTATGTCCTGAAAGATCCATACATATGGAAATCATAGTTAATAACGATTGGTTACATGATTACATTATTTCAAAGATGTATACAAATATCCAAATATAGATTAATATCTTTTGGACGCACAAATCTTACGCTAATATCAATTAAAACATGTGATCCCTGAAATTACCTCTCTCAATGTATTCTATATGGTTTACTGAGACTGCTTCCATAAGTTGATTACTTTTGACTAATCATTATAAAATATAATTTTATCATGGAATTAGCCTTTAATTTTGGTCTACTGTCTGAGATTACAGTTTGACCCGAAATATTTTTTTTTGTCTAGGACCAAGTCACAATACTCCTTTCTACCAAAAGGAAAAAACAGTTATTTGTATTTTTGATTCGATTCAATCATATATTTTTCAAAATACATATGCATACATCAAAATGACCCGAAAACTCATCTTTTTTTTATATTCCCAAGCCCCCTCCATCTCCTTAGTGTGACTTTGCTCTGAGATGAATATTCAAAAACAAAACAAAATCAATGAAAGATGATGATAGGCTTGGTTGCATCTAACGGGAAGGTCATGAATTCCGTGTGGTTCCCTTTAGGATACAGGCTGAATGTTGATTAGTACGTTAACATTCTGGACTCTTCAGTTCTACCATGGATCAAATCCATCGTTGTCAATTATCCTTGGTTGTACCTACATGATGGTGCATCTACCCACACTGCAAAAAATAAACAAGACGTTACGAGAGTGCTATCCATGTACTTGTGGGCAAAGACTTCTGGCCGCCGAAGACCAAAACCTAACCCCCAAGACTATTCCATCAAGGTGTACATAGAGTCCCAGGGCCGCTAGGAGACTCCACAACAGCATCCACCCACGCCAACTAGGGCTGGGTCTACATCAACCATGAGTATATCTAGAGGGTCTGCAGCAGCTTCCACCGCCGCCTACAGCTCACCACCAATTCTGAGGGCAGATACATAGTGTATGCGTCATAAGTACTTGTCAACTTTTTACTTTATTAAAAAGAAAGAGAAATCTAGGCTTGATATTAATGATACAAAAAATTATTAAAAAGGCGATAAAGGATATTTTAATTCCTATAATTTTTCAAAAAATCCGCCCTCTGACACAATACAGAGCTCCAGGTGACTTCGAAGCTTACGACAAACTTTCTTGAGGGTACTAGCCGAAATGTTGGATCATTTCACCTCCCTCTTGACCTTCATCGCTCCAACACTACTGTGGGAGTGGGAGTTGACCTTTATCTCTATGGTGCGCCACTCGTAGTATTAAAGTGGGTTCAGGTTGGAGGAGTTGGCCAGTCCATTTCATAGGACGAAAATCCATTCCCCTTAATTTGTTTTCAAATACTTTTGGGTAACCTTGGATATGTGGGACAGTGCTCTGTCCTGTGTCCCTACCTAATTTCCAATGCCGTAGGTTGCGTCGAGGGCGGGAAACACTTTCTATGCCATGACAATTTTATATTCATTGCCTTTCAAGTTCTCTTTTACCCACACTGGTGGAAACGCCGTACCGTCTGAGCCAACGAAATCAGGCATCATGGCATTGGCTGGTTGTTTCGAACCCCTGGTGAATTTAACATCAGAAGGGGCGGGGCGTCTTTGGCGTTCTTGGTGATGTAGCAGAAGTTGCTGACAGGGTCGACTGTTAAAATTTTGTCATCAGAAAAAATGAGGACTTTCCTATAGGGGTTATTTCCATTTATTAAGGGATTATCTCCGATCCTGCCAGTCTCTTTTGTCTGTGTAAAACCATCAATGCCTGAACTTTTGTGACATCCCTAGACTTGAGGCTCAAATCCTCCTTAACGATGCAGAGGACAGCCGTTTCGTAAGCCCTGAGGTCCCTGGCCTTTAAGCTAGGCAGATATGGTCACAGAAGTTTGCTTTCACGCTGCTTATGAGGCTTTCTGTACTTACCGATTTTGGTCTTCACCACCTGTGGCGATTGGAAGAGGATTCAGTTTCGTTGTAGAGCTTCTTGGTGTTGTATACAGTGTTCCTTCTCCCCCGAAGTTACGTCTCTATCACGGAGGGATTGTCACCGGCTTTGATGCATGCAACAATTTTTTGACGATTTTTTCCATTTCTGTATTTTGGAACTCCTAAAAGACCTACAGCTGATTATATTTCTTCAATAAACACATAACAAGAAACTGGTTTTTGATTAATTCTCCCTTTTTATGAATTTGTTGTGTAATTAAAAAGTTATTATCTGTATAAAAAGTGTAATAGGGCTTATGACGCACAAAACCAAAAAATGTTCTTTGGGGTTCAATTAATAGTTAATAGCTAATAAACTTGTTTCCTAATTCTCCAAGGATCCTGTATGACTTCACCACTTTGTGTGCTAAAATTGGTAAATAGTAACGGTTGGACTGTTACAAAGCTCCAGAGTGAAACCCGTGGCCTTCTTGTTTCGCCCTGGAACCAAATGTATTCGTCATATCATTTTTTTTAAAATCCCACATAATAAACAAACACGCACATGTTTTTTTGTTGCTTAGCAATAAAAACCTCAACAGAATGAATAAAATATCGCAAATATGAGCATAAGATTATACTAAATTTGAAATCAACTCATTTGGAATTTGTCAGTCTCTTTAGTTTGTTCTTTTTTCCTTGTTGTAAATAATGAATCAAGGTTTTACTAAGATATACTTTGAAACAGGAGGTGTGGGATTATCTGTTTACCAAACGTATGAAGCTATGACACTGATGGTATGTGCAATCCTATGTCAGGATTCAACAAACTGCTTGGCCTTTAATTATAAAATGAACGAGTGTGCATTGATTGATAAATACTCGATTCATGAGAATTGTACTAACATGATTTACATTAGGGAACGTAAGCGGATTTAAATAATTAGTTATAATTACTAAACC
Source organism: Lepeophtheirus salmonis (assembly GCF_016086655.4). Classification (NCBI taxonomy): domain Eukaryota; kingdom Metazoa; phylum Arthropoda; class Copepoda; order Siphonostomatoida; family Caligidae; genus Lepeophtheirus; species Lepeophtheirus salmonis. The sequence goes on along the minus strand of NW_027296794.1, from coordinate 759 downwards.
AAATTAAACTATGTATTGATCTTTAAAGCATGTGTTTATTGGGATCATAATACAATTGAAGATCCCTCGAAACAAGAAAAACCAATGACATTGGAAGATTGTATATTAGAATGCAGATATAATACAAATTGTAATCATGTTGTACTTTATCCAGGAAATAACATTTGCTACATAAAAGATAAAACAGAATCTTTGTTTGAAGATAATGATGTCATCACTGCAGTGCAATGTCTGGGAGTGTTGAAAAAATTTGGAAATATAATTAAATTGAGTTGAGCCATTTTGTATTTTACCCTTCTATATATTAAAGCAAATACAAAAATCATGAATACTCTTTTAATATTAAATAAATTCGATTATTAGTATATGGATATTTTATTTGTGATACGTTGCTACTTATATTTATGATCTAAAAAAAACTATATACTGTAAGCTTCATCTGTTGTATCTAGTTGATACCTTGGTACCTAATATATATATATATATATTAGGGTAACAATAAAATCAGTTTTTTGGAAAAGTAAATAGATTGGGTTAAAAAAATGGTACTTAATTGTACAAAAAACAAGTTCGAAAATTTTTAACAGTTTTGAAAAATATTTAGAGACAGTATTTCATTGCATCCTGTCCATATATCGTAAATTAAAGCTTTATTTTGTAAATACAATAATTTGAGCTTACTAAATTTACATTAAAATAGTTATTTTATAATTATTTCAAAAAAAAACCAAACTTATATGATCAAAATAACGTCAAGCT
>NW_027296793.1:0-1635 GCF_016086655.4 Lepeophtheirus salmonis | reverse complement strand
GAGAGTAAATCACTTTTCCAGTGTGAAGTTCTATGAACTTCACAAAATTTGGACACTTTGCAAATTGGAGTGGAATATTGCACCAATGCTCCACACTGGATCGGTTTCATCCTTGATAAATACAAATTAATAATACTGAATAGTAAATAGTCAAGGAGTCGGATTGAACATTTACGTATGCTTATGAAAGACACTACGGATTAATTGGGACTCGTTGGCCTCAGATTTGAACTAAGGATATACATCGGAGTAATCTTGTCTATGTTCTTCGAATATATGGAGTTGGATTTGTCACGTATTTGTGTTTACTTCCTTCTCAACTATATATTAAAAAATATTCTGTCAAAACTACAAAAATGAATTTGAAAATAAAATATATAACTACATATGACGTATTACCCCCCGGAAAGAAGATTTAAAAAAATGGCTTCTATTGAGTCTTATATCAAAGTTCTATCCCCTTCTGTGATATAGAAAATTCCAGCTTCAATGATTCACCCTTATAATATATGTAGTATTTGTGGGTTTTCATCATAAAAACAAGCTTAAACATAAAATTCCAAATACATATTTTTACTTCAAAAATATTATATGCATACAGTTCAAGGTTTCATTGGCATATTTGAGTCAATCATTGCCTTACTCTACAAATTCCTGGGATGAACTAAAATACCCAATAATCTAAAGTATCGTTGTGAACCTTTATATGATTTAAGAGACTTATATTGTACCCGATATGGGGGCCTTTAGACCATAAAATTACTTACTCTTTTATGGGGATGATGGGTTTTTACGTCTTTAAGTGCAACTTGCGGCCATTTAATGAAACTTCATTTAATTTTTATATTTCATATAAGCATACAGCTAGAAATAGGACGGGCTTTGGAATCGGATCCAATGGACAGTATAAGTAAATTCGTATTAACTGCTAATATCTGCAATCCAAGATAATTTTCAGATCTAAAAAATAAAACATAGTACTACGTTAGTAAGATATTAGTGTTTTATATCCACTGCTGAAATAGTACTTAGTCAAAACTATTAAACCTCAAAGTGGTCGAGCAATTGATCCTTATACGAAGGTCGTTGTAAAAGTCCGTGCAAAGTCCGGAAGATGGCACTAATGGTACGTATCGAAGTTATATTTAGTTAGTAGCATCTCTTGTAAGAACACACACCAACTTTCACCCAGATGGGTCTATTTATTTCAGTTTGGCATTTGTTTGAATGAAGGAATCGGCCGGAAAGATTATGGCAACTGTCTTTTGGATTCGCAAGGAATAATCCTCATCGTAAAACTATTACAGGTCACTATTATGATTCATTGGACCGTTTGAAAACGACAAAAACGTCCACGATAGGCCCATAGAAAGTCATAATCCGTATCGACAATGCACCAGCTAAGACCTCAGCAGTTATGGTTGCCAAATTAATGGATATAGGGTTCCAATTTGAGATACTCACAGCACTAGCAATCTCACACACCTTCAGTCTTTCATCACTATATCATGGATTTTATCAATGAGTAATAAACTCAACAGGGCGTCTAGAACGTTCAAAATTACTTGCACCCATAGGCCCACTTCGAAAATTTTGAAACCACTTATAAACTGTTCTAATCCAAGGTGCAGAGTC
>NW_027296792.1:0-450 GCF_016086655.4 Lepeophtheirus salmonis | reverse complement strand
TATTGAGTGAACGGACAAGCTGTTCCACTCCTTCACAATGGCGGACTTCAGGGAGTCCACGTTCGGCTGATATGTACGGTTAGTCTCTCTCTCCTAAGTGTTCCACACAGCAAAGTCCAAACAGGTTCAAATCTGGCAAAGATGATGACCACATGTCTTTCGACCAAAAACCAGCCATGTTGTCGGTGCAGAACTTCTCGCATTTGGCCGATGTGTGTGAAGGTGTACCAACTTGAGTCCACATATAGTTGTTCTCTGGGTAGGTAGCCTTGAGCCATGGCAGTATGGTGAACCTTAGCACCTTGTAGTAGGCCTACTGGTCAATTTTCTCATCAGCCTTAAAAAGAAAGGAGGCATCTTCTTGCCGTCGGACGCCACAATCCCCAGGACCCTTGTCTGGCCGGATGTTTCTACGGAACACCCCCTTCAACTCCTCTGATGATCTCCCAA
>NW_027296791.1:0-434 GCF_016086655.4 Lepeophtheirus salmonis | reverse complement strand
AAATTTCGTGTATTTTATTACAAATTCATCTTTTAATCATCAAATATAGCACTTTGAGGACCTATAAAGGCGTTCTCCAAATTTCGTGTATTTTATTACAAATTCATCTTTTAATCATCAAATATAGCACTTTGAGGACCTATAAAGGCGTTTGAGCAAAGAAATATCGCAATTTGAAGCTTTTTTCATGAAATTCAAGTCAAATATGGCTTAAAATGACCATATTTCTCGAAAAACTCCAAATTTCGTGTATTTTATTACAAATTCATCTTTTAATCATCAAATATAGCACTTTGAGGACCTATAAAGGCGTTTGAGCAAAGAAATATCGCAATTTGAAGCTTTTTCATGAAATTCAAGTCAAATATGGCTTAAAATGACCATATTTCTCGAAAAAAACTCCAAATTTCGTGTATTTTATTACAAATTCATCT
>NW_027296790.1:0-462 GCF_016086655.4 Lepeophtheirus salmonis | reverse complement strand
TATGAGTAGTCCCTCCTTCAGTTCATCTATTAATACTCTGGTCTTTATTCATTTCCACATACAATTATACCCAAATCCATAAAAACATTTTTGTTTAGTTTGTAGAACAATCGATTGAATTTACTCTAAATTAGGGTGTTTCTTATTTTTTATTTTGTTGAAATATTAGGGTTGCAGATTTAAAATCGGTTTCTTTTGATAAAAAAAATACAATTGGCAAAGTTTGAGAAAAGTTAAACAATGTTTAGAGGTAAAAAAATATTAGGACAAGCAATTACAAAAACATTACACGCAACACATTCTAAAGGTTTTTTTTTCTATTCAACTATTTCGCAATTGCAATACAAATTAAAATTGTTTTTGTTTTTTTTTCTTAGAGTAAATTCAGTTATCTTGAAAACTTATAAAACATAAGAATATGTAGCGTAAATTGTTTCTACGTTAATAAAGAAATGAGTTACT
>NW_027296789.1:0-866 GCF_016086655.4 Lepeophtheirus salmonis | reverse complement strand
GATTGAAATCAGATATTGAAAAAATCCATTGTATTGATATCTCACTCGATTTCTTACCGAAAGGAGCACTTAAATGACTTTCTTGTTTAATAAGGAATATTTCTGGGGTAGCATTGAAAGTCATACACAAGCTTGTAGTTATGCACTTTTCTACATGTAAGTACTGTCTTAAATAGAAATGAGGATAATTTTTTTTTTTTGACTAGTGCAGAGGTGTTTTCTTTACTCCAGTGTAAAAATATACTAGTGTTGGACGTGGAGTGAATTGAAAAGGATTTCTCACATCATTGGATACGTAAGATTATCGTACAATAGTGAATTGCTTTCATATACGAGACAAACTATATTCAGGGCCCTACGTAGCCAAGATCCTAAGGCATAGGAGTAGGATATAGGATATTGTATTATTCATAAAGAAGGCAAGCTCGCCTTCATAGAGGTCTTGACTTACGCGTGTTCTTCTTTCCTTCTCCTTTTCTGTATTAAATTTACCTGTGTTTAATCATCTCCTGCACATCAATTCTCTTAATTGAATGGAATCAAAACCTACGGATCGCCCTCCTGAGAAGGACTTGAGTGAAGTAATACATAAAGCAACTGGGGCAGAGGATGCGGCGCAGGGAGCGAGTAGTAGAAAGAATATGGAAAGAGAAGTAACAAGTAAAGACGTTGTAACCCGTCTTGCGAACACGGAAAATAATAACAAAAAAGTTAAAAAGGTCTTATTCATACACGACAAATAAGTCTAAAGTCAGTTTAAAAACGATGAATACTTGCCCTTCCTGGAACAATATTGTTATCGACTGGAAGGACATCAAAGGAATAACTGTTAAGGGGTTTACCCCAGATGTTCGACAATACATGAA
>NW_027296788.1:0-958 GCF_016086655.4 Lepeophtheirus salmonis | reverse complement strand
TCCAGTCGGTACAATACCTCAGGTTGAAAATTCTCGCAAACCAGATTATATAGTGGTCTAACCTTGTACAGGGAGCGGGGATCAGATTGTCACCTACTTTAAACCTTGATAACTTGAAGACGACATTATCAAATAAAAACCCGTTCCCAAATAGGAAAGCTATTCTCGTCAGCTGACGATACGTAGTTCAGTTAGCATCATGCCGTCATCATATGAGGAGATAAAGAGCTATAAGGGGACGAGGAGCTTTCGAAGTCCGCCGTAGTCATGGCATTGGTTAATAATGGAGGTGAAATCTCCAATTCAACGATTGCTTCAACCTTAGGCCTGAATTTACAGACTGTTCAGCGTATCCGTAAGAAGCTAAAGGACACCTGGGATGTTGATGCCACCATAAGGAGGGCACCAAAATTTGAAGGGAGCGCCGACAGAGGAGTCAGGGACACCGACTTTGTCGAGAAGGTGAAGAAGATGGTTGAGGATGACCCAACCAGGTCCATGAAGGCCATGGCGAGGGATCTGGGTGTGGCAACAGGACTCAGCATCCTGCCATGTGTCCAAAATCTCCATGCAGTGGTTAACCGAGAACTGTTATGACGTCGTAACCAAGGATTTGTGGCCTCCTAACTCTCCCCACCTTAATCCTTTGGACTATTTTGTCTGGGGCTATGTCGAGATACATACCAACAGACATCCCCATAGCACCAAGGCCAGCCTGATGGACTCCATCAAGGAGATATTCGGCAACATGGACAATGAGATGGTCAGAAGAGCCTGCGGCCGGTTCAGAGGCCGTTATTGATGCCAACGGTGATTATATCGAATGAATGGCTACTCTATATCTATATGCTCGTCATAGTTTTAATTTTCAATAAAAAAGTTAAAAAATGTATATTTTGTGTTGTTTTTTGTAGAAAAATACTTTGGCGACAATTTGATCCCCGCTCCCTGTATTTAT
>NW_027296787.1:0-818 GCF_016086655.4 Lepeophtheirus salmonis | reverse complement strand
CAATATTAATAACAAGTAGTGGGTTTTTTTGCCAAATTTCCAATTGCCATAAGAGGAAAATTAGGCGACCTCAAAAGGGTACACACATTTAGGGCTAAAAATGTGGATGGAAGTTGTATCAATGTGAACTTAAAATTAATCTTAATAAATAGAAAAAAATTACTGTCACAATGGTTACATATTCAAACGAATTGATGAGTTAAGTGCTGTTAATTGAGTGAAACAACTTGGGCAAGTATTCGATCATTACCCAAAAAACCAATTAATGTATTCACTGAAGAAAAAAGAAGGATTACTTGGATGTTTGGAGAGATGATGACCAAACGCTATAGAAATAGTCTGCCCGAAGATTCCAGCTCAAATTTCCAGATAATTACTTTCAGGGATGCTTTGTTAAGCTCAAATTTAGGGAATCCAGACTGCAATGTCAGAATGTTTGACCTGGATCACACGAAACATGTAGAGTTAATTTTCATGTATATGAAAATGTTTTGAAGCAAATAGTTTCAAGACATTAGTCTACAAAGGCTTATGGAGGCATCAAAGATGTCGAACATATATCTATTGTTGGGAATATGGCAGGTAAAAAGGTAACGGAGATTATGCATGGAGGAGTAGAAGTTTAGAGGAGTTCAGAAGCAAAAGAGTAGGAAAGAAGTAGATAAAAATTGAATATGCAACGATGAATGTTTTAACGGTGGAAGAAGTGGATCCGGTCAGGGTCAATTCTAATGAAATATATGGTGAAAATGATATAAGTACCTCTGGAATGGTAACTTGTGAAGAGAATACTGAAAAACTAATACTCAATATGACGT
>NW_027296786.1:0-1619 GCF_016086655.4 Lepeophtheirus salmonis | reverse complement strand
TAATTCCTTCACTGAATCATTGGTTCAGAGTAACAAACTACAACCATACGATAAATCAAAAATATTTGAAAATGAATACGTAAGGGGACCTAAAAATATAATAAAACACAAAATATACGTAAAAAAATATAAAAGTGGACTGGGAGCAGTAATTTAAATGCTCACTGGATATTGATGGTATGTTCGATGACAAAAAAAAACCTTCAGAAATTATTGTGGAGGGAATTAATATACGATAAAAATTATCCTCCTTGGGCAGAAGCAATGAAGAATATAATTAAAAATGAACAGGTGCCGCTATCTCCGTTTAAGAATGTAGATATAATTTACTTCCCTATCAGTAAGATGAATATTGAAACGTTAAGTAGAAGATGAATTAGGACCGCCGAGGAATAAATGGCATCAAACAATACGACTGATGCAGCCATTGCAACTATCGAAGTTGCAAATAAACTGGAAATATAAAAATGAAGAAAGAAATAAAGCCACAAATTATTCTAGCCAATTAATGAGGGGTAAAATTTTTTAGGAAGAGAAAATGAGCCAATTTTTTAGCACCTTTTAAAAGGACAGTAATTGAGACAGGCAAGGTGATAAATTGATGCTATGGAATCTATGACAAGGATCTAACTTCGTATTGTTATTTTTTTTACTTCGTAATAGTTGACATTTATTTGATGTGGCAAATTATAACTAATAACTTGTAGATATGATTTAATATTTGAAATAATAATATGAAAAAAAAAAAACTATGCAATGTTCGGGAAGCAAATGAAATCATGAACTTTTATTTTGGTATTTGTCTTAAAAATGGGATTTGTAAGCATTATAATTCACTTTTAATTTATCATAAAACTCACAGTAAAAAATACCATGGTAAATATATACAATATCAATTGTTACAAAAGACTTTTGAATTCTCTCAAAAGCCAGTACTACGCATACGGTATATGGACTTCCAAGACAAGTAATAATACTACTATAATGTTTACTTATACATAAATCAGTGCAACTCTATCTGATCAATTAAAGAAACATTGAAAGATAATAATGATAATGTGATATTGGTTAATTTATCCTGTAAAATATGTATTCATATTTGCAAAGGTACAATAGTATTTAAAATCAAATTAGATGTACAAGTGCCGTGACAAACTTCTTCCATGATTTTGTTATAATCAGAGGTACACAAACAATATCCAAATTTATGAAATCCATCACAAATATCATCAGAAGATATTTTTTTTAAAAGATTCTTTTTGATTAACAGAAAAAAATATATATCAAATCAAATATATTTTCCTATTTAATATCAATAATTTAGTTACCCGAACATTTTCAAAAAGTTTGGCACACAAATACTTTACACTTTTCTAAAATTTGTATACATATCGTCATAAACCATGTTGTTACAAACTGGATTTAAGACAGAAACAATGAGTAAAGTAATATATGAAATCCTGAGTTAATATCGATAGGCAAAGTTATTCTATAATTATTTTATCATTGCAAACACCACGATATCTTGTCATCTTGAAATTGTCTTTTGCTCCATCCTGCGTTCAACGCACTTTCCTAAGTTTAAAAACACCCCAAAACATAATGTTTCTACCTTCCAT
>NW_027296785.1:0-2637 GCF_016086655.4 Lepeophtheirus salmonis | reverse complement strand
AATATCAGATCTCTAAAATTCATAAAAACATTTTATCATAAGACCTTATGTTCGTGCCTTCAAACTATGTCATTTTTTGAAATTCTATAATTTACATGCTAACTATCAAATACTTTTCATGTATCGATAATTTAATTTTTTTGGTGCAAATTTATTATTTGTTTAGTATAAGGAATAATTGCTGGAAATCTCGCTCTTTTTTATCAAAAATGCATAAGTATGGCCGTTAAAAATTGTTGGGACACGGTTATTCCTCTGGGGTTGAAAGGTAATTAGTTTCTTTTTATATTAAATTTAAAAATTTGTTCAGGAGTAGGAGGTTTTTTGTTATTTTAGAGTATTCATATTAAAGTACTTTTTATTATTAGACATATTAGTAAGTAAAACAATTACACTGTAAATCCATAGTATATTTTTAATGAATACTTTATTAATGAGCTCTTCATAAACTACATAACGGATGGAAAACTAATAACAATATATTTTAATCTTTCTAGCTGTACTTTTACTGACCAAATTTATAGTATTGCAGACAAAGTAGACAGTCCTGATGAAGAAGACATTGGCGATTGATTACATAACTCTTATACTTAATTTATAACTGATTAAGAGGTTACCACGTAAAAATGACTCCATATCATGTTCTATGCACTCCTGAAGCCAAAATTCACATCATTATATATATGATGCTTCGACATTTTCAATTGGATCATAATCTCAAAGATAATAAAAGTGACGAAGCATATAAAGTAAGACGACTACTAATTGTTCAAAATGGCTCTTGTAAGGCAACAAAAGTATGGGGAGTCAATCTCATGGTTCACATAACTGATTTATACCACTTAGATTGCATGTGATCAACACGATTTTACAAAAGAATTTTCTTTGATCTTCTAGATATAGCTTGCACAAATAGCAGTCTCGTTGATAACATTAAATATCCAAATAAACCATTGCTTCTTGATAACAAGTTTTAATTGACAAGGGTCAGATTAAATATTATAAATGGGATCAATGGGAACCAAATCGTCTAGACCAACGAAAAGAAAAAAGGTATTTGGTATAATGGAACAAAAAAAAGATAGAAAATGGAACTTTGGTTACTTTTATGACTTGTAATCTTGCTTTATGCTCGGTAAAGATAGTAATGTTTTTTTATTGTAAAGCTATTATTATACAAATATTAATCAATTTCACATGGTAGAATTATTACTTGTTTATATTAGAAATAAAAAGTATATCAAAAGATTAAATAAATTTTAAAAATTCAACTCCATATGCTTAATTATACTATTTTGTTAATACAAATTACAAAATTGCCGGTCACACCCAGAGGGACACAAGTATCAAACAAATTCCAGCGGAGCTATTGAAGTTATTAAAAATATATTTGTAATTAGTTATAATATGATCAAAAAGATCAAGAATTGACCATAATTATCCTTGATTTTCTTTTCAATTCACTGAGGGTTTGACAGGGTTAACAATTTTTTTTACCTTTTTTAACGAAGTCTTAAATGAGATTTTCTTTTCGCATCGTTTTGTATTTTTGTAATTGAAAATAAAAGTGTATATATTCAGTTAAAGTGTTTTACTACTTAAAAACTAACAAAGTAATGAAAAAGGGAAGGGTCATGATAATTTCCATACGTCATACATAATGTCACAATATAACAAACATGTATTTCTATGTAAAAAGACCTATTTTTTTCATATTGTAAATTTCATATCATGTCGTTAAAACTGTGTAATTATTAGCGATGCTTATTTGCACCAAATTCACTTTTTGACTTGTTACTCAGCTTGTAGAAAAACATTGAGGTTTAGTTTTTTTTTGCAAAGTTCAAAGCAATTTGCAACTTTTTGCATCCTTTTCAATACAGTGTTAATGATAATTTAGCTTTACTGGGTAAACATATTTATTTTTTTCAAATAATTATTTGGTTAATTATAAGTTTGATACTGTTGTATCCCAGCTAAAAATTATAGAAAAAAATATAGTTGTCCATTTTTATAATGGAAACCATATTATTTTATGAAAAAATACTATTTCTGATAGTCATAAAAAGGTACATTGCTCCTAACCTCACTTTCCAAACATAGAAAATGATTAATTCTTCAATGTTTACAACGTCCCGTAAAGAAATATATTCTATGGTTTTTTTAATCGAATCCGTGATCTCCTATTCCATGGAACTTCAAATATTTCAATTGATCGATTAGAGGATAACTATATATCCTTAGGGTTAAAAATATAAATAAAAATGTGTTCCGTATCTCCATTACTGTTAGTAGTTACAATGAAACAATTAATTAGTACGCTTATGCTTAAATTTGGAAATTTAGCTGCCCTCCTGAATAGTAAAATGCATTTGGTTGATCTTTTTGTAGATGACACAACATTGATGGTGGGAAATTTGGACAGACAAGTTATGAAAAGGATCGGGATTTTACTATTCTATTTCGATAAACTTTATATTTCATTTCAATTCAAATCCTTTTTTTTATAGATTATAATACCAATCTAATATAAACATCATATTTTCATTTACCTTGAATTTAATACTATGGGATCTTTCTATTGAAATAAATAGATAATTATATAAAAATAAGAAACTCAAAATTTCATGAGACCAT
>NW_027296784.1:0-2251 GCF_016086655.4 Lepeophtheirus salmonis | reverse complement strand
GTTGGGAATCCTATTGAGTTTTTTACTATACACGTCGTGCTGACGGTATATATATATATATACATATAATTTTTTTTGTTTGGGGGACTGCTAGCTTTGTATACCCTTCGACCCACTTGGTCATTTTTGTATATCTTATCTAGTTTGTCTGTATATACAATTAGTAATACACACAAAGATGCAAAAATAAATTCCCCATTTATCTTTTGGGCCTTTCCTCCCGAAAAGAACAATGAGGCACAAATACTTTGAAACCAAAAAAATACCTGTGATTTTTCATGAGTGCTACAACAACATATTTTAATAATTATAGCTAAATTAGTGATTCCATGGGATCTAATGTATTAGTGTTGTGTTTCGGTTTGAAATTCCTAGACCACTATGATTTTTAATGGACCAAACTAATTCAGTCCACTAAAAAACTTCTAACTTCTAACCTTAGTAGTATTATTATGAATATTAAAAAAAATATTATGTCATAAACTTCAAATAACATACCAACATATATGCATCTAAAAAATTGTCTAGATTCCCTCAGCATCAATGTACCCTCCTTATATCCCAAAATACACCCCTACTCACAGGTTGTACAAGAAGGTCCAAGTCCCAAGGCAACCCTTCTAACATGCTATAAAAATTAATACAGACAAAAAAAAACAATTTGGGACGAAGTAATCCATGTAACACCTAAATGTAAACAGCCATATCATTTATTGACAATATATATATGCAATAGCTGTCTTTTTATAGACATACCTCAATTAATTATACTCTCTAATGATATTGCGTAAATAAAAATGCAATATTGAGTTTGCTTACTTCATTCCATGCTTTTTTAGATGTCTTATTTAATAGTCATTTTAACTTCCTTCTCGAATTAACCATGAACACATTCCTCCTTCATGAGCCTTATTACACTTTAAAGTGGAAAATGACAATTATTCATTATATTATATAGTAAGAGACATAACAAGTGAGAATGAGTTCTCCTAATATCTGGAATGGGCCAAAGCTGCATCAGTTAACCTCATATAGAGTGATCTTAGGAAGGTAGGGTTTAGTAGTTCTCAATTCTGATTGGCTTAAAATTAGAAACTGTTACATGTTCCTCGAGCTAGGCACGCAGCCAGTGAAAAGAGAAGGTTAGGGCAACTGCGTTAGGAACGTATTCTTCCCTGTTTTTTAGATTGAACTATTTATTAAGTGTTTAATCTGGGATTGCTACACATTTTTGACTAACTATTATTATGTGTTTAGAATATAAAACAAAATAATCATCATTCGATCTTCTCTTTCTTAATTCTATATTAAATATTTACGTTATAGGTATTGTAGATCCTTTCCCAGAAGAAGTATTCCTAATTTTAATGATAAAATGTTTGACTTAAACTTCCTTTTTTTTCTTTTTTTTTTGTTTGTTATTGACTTGTGGAAAAATGTTCAACGTAATATCTGTAGCAATCCCAGATTGAAACAATTGCTCTACGCAAGTTTTATTAGTAAAAACTTTTTTATTTCAGTTAAAAAATGCTGCCTTTGCAGAAGATATTTTAATTGTAGCACGTGTATTCTCATTGATTCTCTGATACTGATGAATTAACAGGGAGTGATATTCTACCAAACCAATTAGTTTATATAGTTTATAATATAAAATACACTTCCCCTATATGAGGTTGAGTGACAAATCCTCGTTCCACTCCAGATATTGGTAGAACTCATTGTATGACGATTAAATAGATATATTCAGGCTTGTAAGTGTTCTGCTATTTTGATGTTCTGTTCAATTTATATTCTTTGTTCAGTGTTCACCATTCAGCCATTATTTCCGTTCTGATCCGTACTACCATAGTCACTGTACGATAGCAAATTGCAACTTCCTTTTAGATAGTGTCAGGGAGGCCGCATTAGAGAACTAGGCTTCAAGATGTTTTAAGACAATACGCCAGTAAATGCTAAAGTTCAAATTACCTGCAATTGACAATAATCGATTCATTCATTGCCGAGAATGAGGCCAATAGGCAAAGAATAGCCGTTTTTTCCTCCCCAGCAAAGCAACAAGACAACAACAACAACAAAAGAATTGACCGTGGACTAGTTGAAAACTCCATAAACGACCACTACCTCGATGAGGTCAACTGGACAAAGTTCCATCATTTACATAGGACGGGAAGAGGATCCCTCCGTATTGGTTCCCGAAAGGCCTAAAAACTGTGGTCAATGAGTACCAGGATGTCGTCAAGGAGGTGGCCAT
>NW_027296783.1:0-777 GCF_016086655.4 Lepeophtheirus salmonis | reverse complement strand
ATTATGTATTTAAAAAAATGTTTGTCCACTCTCAAATTGTTTGGTTCTTCAATTTTTATTTTTATCCATGTTGACTATTTTAAACCAAAAATTGACTTGCTTGCATTTACAGATTATCAACTATTCTGAAGTGAATTCATTTATTCATTGGTAAAAAATCCAAACATTTTTTTTTAAACACCATTACATTAACAAAATAAATGAGATGTTTTGATTAAATCTTTAAAAATAACATTTTTTCATTAAGACAACCATACTTGAACGAGAATGAAAAAAAAAAAAAAATGTGCGAAAATATCTTCCTTTCCTTCTTATGGCTTGTTATGTTCTTCCTTCTGTTTCTTTTCACTAACTACCTCTTCTGTAATTAGGATCAATTTTCCATTACCATCTTTTCTATCATTGTTATCCCTAGCCACATTCTATATCCAGAGGGACTTTAAGATCTATTATTGCATACTTTTGCAATATGTCAAAAGTTGAAGCATCTGCTACAATGCTTTGTTCTTCCACTAAAATATATTGGCTTAATATGCAATCCAATTGGGAGGAACCAGGTTAAATTTTTAGGGTTACTGACAACCCCTACGGAGTCATGAGGTGTAGAAGTTATTACTCTGTCCCTAATCTCTTTTGGCCAATGCTTGGCCATTTCAGCTCTTGACGCTTCAAATACATCCTCCAACCTTTGAGCTGCTTTTGAGTAGGACTCACTTTTTTCAAATAGTCCGACACAGTGCTTGACTAAATCAGGGGCTTTTTTACAAATTAGATTTA
>NW_027296782.1:0-1821 GCF_016086655.4 Lepeophtheirus salmonis | reverse complement strand
CTTGGGTCTAACCGTGTATTTCTATTAACCTTGATATTAACTATAATTATATAATAGGTAAATTAGAGGGTATGACTGCGTCATATTTTCGACAACACACAACCTCTTCAAATATTCAATGCTATTATCTCCCTCAAACAAATTACGATCAAGATTAGATAGGATTTTTTTCCGTAAAATTAAGTCAATGTTAGTTTACTATTCCTTGCATAATGCTAGACAATTTATATTAACTAAATATTTAAATAGACCCTCTGTAGAGTGCGCAAATTAAGGTTAATTTATTTTGTACTGAATTAATAGGATATTAAGATTTTCTATTATCTTCTCCAAAATTTGTTCCCAAGTTGTTCTGAGATATTTCGTATAGCTTTTGCTTCTCAATATTAGTTACTACCATTTCTTCCAGGATCGTATTCTTTTGATTAATAACAATCCATACTCCGAACTGGAAATCTCATGTAAATCGTCGTCTGATCCTCCTCTCCCAACATTATGATATATTATTTTTAATTTTATCTTTTGATAAATTCCCAAGAATAATGGAATTCCAATATATAAATTATTATGGATAAAAAGGCCTAAGATGTGTAACTTCTCCTATTTAATTTAAAGTGTTTACTTTTTTTAAATCTATAATTTCAAGTAAATCAATCTTAAATTGTATTACAAGTGGAATATAAACTTAGCTCTCTGAGTTCAATAAATTGACATTATTAGTGTTATCCTTTCAATTTATATTTAAATTTAGTAATAGAGTTAACAACCAGGTATGAATGCTGCCTAATAGAGAATTTGAAGGTTCAGACTGGTAATTTCATTCAAAAATATACACTCACTACTTGCTGTTTACATTATTACTTAAACATGCTTTATGAATTCAGAATATATTTTATTTGTAACTTTGGGAATATTTTGAATAAATGGTTTTATATTTTTAATAAAAATAATAATAGAATATATTTTGGTCTACTTTTAGTTTTGTTATACTGTAATCCAGTTTTAATTCATCTTTATGTTTATTTGCAAAAGATGAATCTTTATTACTGATAATGATTCATAAGTTAAAATGAATTTCAGACCATTAGAACCAATTTTAACATGAATCACCATACTAATTAAATAGTTGGTATGTCAGATTTAGATTTACAAAATAACATCTTGTGACCTATTAGAAAATATATGTATGAAATGATTATCTTAATTTCCATAATTTTTGTATTATGACAATATAGTTTAAGTTTAACCACCCTTTAGGTATAAAACTAAATTGACCTAGATTAAATACTCACTAAGCGAGTGTGTTTAAAAAGTAGGAACTAGACATATGGTACCATTGATTAAAAGTTACGGTGTTGGAGGATAGAATATCACGTGATGCTGGTATAAAAATGAGAATTTTCTATATTTCATCTTACAATAGAAGAGTGAATATAAAAAGTAGTTGAAATTTTCCAATTTGGAATACCTGATTTACTTCGTGAAAATCATGAAAAAACTTCCAAATTTCTATATTATAGATTTATTAACAAATATTCGTAAAAGTCGGTAATTGATATGTCATACAAGGAGTAGTCAAAAACATATTATTATCAGTTAAGCCGTAGCAGTAGATTACTCTTAAATTTAGACATACCACCTCCAGCCTCTCCAGTTTTTTAGTTAATTAGGATATCGGGGGTTGACTTAGCAATGCACTATTCCTAGAACACCTATAGGACGGACTGCAGTAGGATACCTAATCGATTTATTAAAACGATTAATTATAACGAAAAATATTAATTATAAATTTTAATTGTAGCCATACACAGAAAATGTATA
>NW_027296781.1:0-4371 GCF_016086655.4 Lepeophtheirus salmonis | reverse complement strand
CAAAGGTAACAAACAAATAATTGAGTTTGAATAGAGTTACATAATTATAGGCTCCGTCGTCTACATGATAAAATTTGATTTGTTCATATCCTTTAAAAAAGTAACTTAATTTAAATTACTTTGTTAATGATATACGTTTTTTTAGCAACTGCTTATTTACTATCATTGTAGTTGTTCTTTGGTATAGAAATATACAGTAAAAGCTCCTATGATTAGAAAATCCTACCTCTAAACTTATTCCAACAATTATGACCGATAAAATCATTACAAAATCAAATGATAATTAATGTAATATATTATTAAGACTTACTATAAGGTACCAAATAATTAAGTTTGATTAAGGATCATGATTATAGACTAAACTAAGGGTAAAAGTACTTCAATTAGGCTTTGAATTTATTCTTATCCGATTTCATCGATGTCCAAGAAGAAAAAACGCTACTACGTATTTGCAAACTATGGTTTCCATGCAAAGTATTCTGAAAGTAATTCTACTGTCATTGCTCATGTTAGATATGAGAAAAACTCGTAATATCTTACACAATTAGATATGATCTCCTCCGGCCTCATCCCTCAGTCAGCAGATTGACTCCGAGAGAACTCATCCTAACCTCCTTCGAATACTCTATTAGATCCAAATTCACAACTTTTTCCACAGATTTATACCTTTTATTTCATTTAAAATTGCTAATTATCCAAATAAATCGAAAAAAGTCGAGATCCTTCTCTTCATGAATCAAAAAATTATTCTCTGAACTTTGCCTTACTTCGCTTGACGGTCAGAAGTAATTTCCTTATGTAAAAGATTGCAATAGTGAATTTCAACTATCCTCTGTCACTGTCTCCAATTTCGAGATATAAAGAGAAAATATGACGTGCGGGCAAACTTACACAGTATACCCGATAATAGTAATTGAGTATACTCGTATACATTGTACATTGACAGCGAACTGAAAAATGGGGTCTTCTTTTATTTCGTTTTAATAAGTAAAGAATATAATTTTTGCGTTCCTTCAATTCAATACGATTTCATTCTTTTTCAAAAGCCAAAGTATTCAATTCTAACTATTTTCATTTCCATGTACTTTTTTTAGTTTTAAATCTAAAAAAATATCCCTCATAAAAAATAGCCCCTTCCCAAAATAATATCCTACGGACTCCTCTGCTATCTGTAGGTATGCAAGCAAAATACTAACAAATAAAAGGCGCTCATGCTCTGTTTGTGAATAAATATGGCTGGTACATGTGTGCAGTTGACATTCATATAGGGAAATCATGAAGAATAAAAAAATAGAACTAATTTTATTCATCACCTGTTAGAGCTGTAGCTCCAAATTTTTTACAGTTGGGCTAAGTTTGAATCAAACCAACAAGATGTAGTATACATAAAAACATATCTATATTTTCTCAACTTTACTATTACAGATCCTCTTCAAATTTTTCGGGAATCAGTGTTTGAATTGGTTTAACGCCAAAAGGAACTTACTTCAAGCATGAATAGTTAAAGTATCTTTTACAGTAGAGTATTTGCTTCTAGAAGGTCTAATTCTGCTGTAGAATCAAATTGAATTATTTTATTAGTATTGTTATTTAAATATAACTGGATTTATATCATTCCTTTTTTATAGAGTACAGTTTATTATCACGGAATTTTGAAAATGTAGACTCTTAACCTCAATAAATTTCTGCATTTTTGATCAAAATTCAAAACAATATTGTTGCTAAACTATATTTTTAGAACCAAACATTCTTTTGTAATTAAAATTTTTATTGTGTTTTTAATCTCAAATCAAGTTTTTGACGTAAACAATTTAAAAGTCAAAAAATTTTCAAATTAAAAAAAAACTTTGAAATATAGTTGTTTTTAAAGCTAATAATTGATTTTTTTCAGTATTGCAACATAACATATATAACTACATACTTTTATTTAAAATAAATTTGGGTATATAATACAAATATAACCCTGTGATGCTTCAGATACAGGACCAAATTCCCACAATTATTATTTTTATTTAATTTCTTAATTATTATTATAACAATTATTATTGTTGTTTTTTTATTTTCAATAATTGGCTCAACCCTATAAAAAGCGCTAGAATAATCATTAACCATTAGATCAAAAATTCATAAAAACTAGATTTGATAAATGTGGTTCGAATTATCAGCATATCAAGTATTGCTACGAAAATGAAATTTAAAGGTACGAAAAGTAAATTCGTTTGACTTTCGTTATCCAATATTACAACAGTTGATAGTAATATCTTATAGTAGAATGGTTAACTGGTCAGTTTTTCAATGATTAAATAGGTATTTTGGCCTTTTAGTCTTATTTTATATAAAAATTGTCCATTCCATATTTATTATCTAATTTTTAAAGATATAAAATACCGGTAATAATATGCGCCCAATTAAAAAGTAGTCTAAAAGTCTCTAAAATTGGCAGATTTATTGACCCCAACTATATTTTGGAATTTTATTACAAATATATTAAATTTGAAATTTATTGTAATTTGAAGTGAATGCCTTCAAAAATTTCGTCTGTTGGTACCAAATTGGTTAGGGCAGGACTTGTGTCTTATATATATATACGTACAAACTATATTTGTTGTTACTCCTTATTCGTTGAATATGAAAGTAACCCAGTATCCATGAATAGAAAAGAGAATAAATAATATTACATGTAAATTAGTTTGATTGTTTTAATCAGACTTGAATATTGAGCAAAAATATGCGATTCTCACACTTTCCGTTCATTTATGAATGATTAAAAATTTTTGATTGGCTTCTATTTAACTGTTAATTTGTTTAGATCAATTTGTGTTGTTTCCCATAGACATATTTTATTCCAGGATACAAGCTAAAACCATGGGGAAACTGCATTCACATGATCAGTTTTATTCAACATTCAGTTGGCTACGAATATATTTAAGGGCTACTGAGGATATCATGAATTACTGTAAGCTCTATTAAGCAACAGCGTCAATGAATTTACTCTTTTAATTGGGCATGAGCAAAATAAAAAAATATATATATTATCTGCAAGATGGTGAGACTACTGTTGTATTGGTCCTTATTTACAGAGGCGTCCTCAAGAGGTGAGCTAAAGGGGCTGTACTTCCCTTCCAAATTAAGAATGTTTTGCTTTTTACTTGAAAATTTAATTTTTGATTTTTTTTCAAAAAATTTAATATTTGAAATTTAATTCTTGAATTTTTTGTATGACGTTGTGAATTTTTGAATATTTTTACAAAAATTGATTTTTTGTGCAAAGTTGTTAATTTTGTAAATGTTTTCTCCAAAAATTTAACCTATGTAATTTCATTTATTGTAAACAACTGTAGATTTTGGAATTTTTTCAAAAAAAAATTAATATTTGAATTTTTTTTAATATTAAATTATTAAATTTTCTTTTTATAAATTAATTTTTCAAAATATTTAATTTTTTGTTAATAACTTCAGTTTGTTTCGTGTCACTCAGTCCTGTCCCACTTTAAGTAGGGCTGGGCATCAAGCGAGTGTGTATAAAAAGCGGGAGCGAGACATATGGTACTATTGATTAAAAGTTACGGTTTTGGAGGATAGAATATCACATGATGCTGGTATAAAAATGAGAATCTTCTATATTTCATATTACACTAAAAGAGTGAAAATAAAAAGTTGTTGAAATTTGAAAATTCAGGAATACCTGATTTACTCCCTGAAAATCATGAAGAACTTCCAAATTTCTAAATGAAAGATTTATTAACAAATATTAACAAAAGTCGCTAATATGATGTGTCATACAATGAGAAGTCAAAAAATGATGATTTTCACTTAACCCGTTGCAGTAGATTGCTAGTAAATTTAGACATTCTGTCTCCAGCCTCTCCAGTCTTTTAATGAATTCTGGTATCGAGAGTTGGCTAAACAATGCACCAGCCCTAGGACACCTTCAAGACGGCCTGCAGTAGAATACTTAATCCGGCAAGTTACTGTGAGGGCAGCAAAATTTAAAGTCATTTTTACATGTGCCCATACTGTTTGTATGTTTTATATGAAGTATAGCCATAAAGATATTTTTTTCATTAATAGTAAATTTAAAAAATTAAAAAAAAGTATTATGACGTATATTTCTGATATTAAGTTAAAGAAGTATGGGTAAAATAAAAACACACATATAAAAATAATTAATTATAACGAAAAATAGTAATTAGAATTTTTAATTGTAGCTATACACAAAAAAAGTGAATGAAATTAATAATAACAAACGATACTAAATATTATAAATGGATTCAACAAATTATTAGGGACAAATTGATACGAAATTGAAATTATTAACACTAAATATTACAAATGGATTCAACAAATTATTAGGACGATGCAAATGATAAA
>NW_027296779.1:0-1432 GCF_016086655.4 Lepeophtheirus salmonis | reverse complement strand
AATACACTCCAAATTCCATTTTTATCAAGCAGGTTGAATTTTAAGATAGTTCCAATTTATCGTGGACACCCTGTAAGTATCCGGACTAATCATAGATGCTAGGTTAGGAAAAAAGTATTTCCGTATTTCTCGCTCTTTTTTTAAACTAAGTATTAGTGTTGACATTTGGTCCAGCACCAATTTTTTGATTCGTTCTTAAGGGATTTTTTCTGGAACAATTGGGACCGATTTTTCAGTCCAGACAACGGTCTCAGACCGTGCATCGATTTTTCGGTCTCACTTTGTCGACAAATTTGGATTAGGTCTCGCTTTATGGACTGATTATTTTTTCGGTCTCAATTTATGGCCTATTTTTTTGGTCCCATAATTTAAAAAAAATAAAGTCAAGTCATCTGCATAACTCAAGCATTTTAAAAGAGAAGTTGAAGATTGAGAACCAATGATTTTTTCCATTTTGATGGATAACTTGTCTTAAAAGTTGGATACCTAAAATCAGGGTTGTGAACAGAACACAAAATTTAACGGCGTTTGATGGAACGTGCATTCAATGAAGGGGACGCTGAACGGAATATATATATTTATTTATTTTAGAGTTGAACGCTAAAAATGAGGGTTTAACGTTCCGTTCCAATAGTACTTTAAAAAAATTGAAAATCAAAGGTTTATATATTTTATTTTAGATATTAAATAGATTGAAAGGACTGATAAAGCAAGGCAAATGCTTGGGAGACCTATTTTCTAACAGCGGCACAGGCGGGGGGTCTTTTTTGAAGCTCTTATGGAACATGAAAGTTGATAGTACTCTACCTTAACTCGAAAATATTAACATTTGACCATTAATGTAAGCAAATATGCCACTAAAAATCCCCGAGGATCTCTTGATGAAATAAAAAGTCTTGCACTAAGCTCTTCTAAAATTAACATAGTATTTCTTGTTTTTGGTTCTCTTTATATACTGTGACACAGCAAGATGCCACTTTTAGCGTAGTTTCCCAAAATCGACTTCATCGAGAACAAAATAGTTTTGAACGAGTCAGTTATATATTATTCAAAAGAATAATCATTACAAAGTTATTTCACGAAATGGCCACTCTCTGCTGCCACCATGGTCTCGAACCTCGGCCTGAAGGTTGCACACGCCTTGGCGACGTGGCCCCCGGAAATGGCCACCCACTGCCCCTTGGTGCTGGAACGGGGGACAACACGTTCCCTACTTTCAACATAGTCATAGTTGAGAGGATTCATGTCCGGCGAGGAGGGTTGCCCTAAATCGTGGTTTGAAGAAATGGAAAAATTCTCCTCCGAGTCATTGCTGTGTGGTCCTTGGCTTATGCCCTGAAGCAGAGTTCTGCTGGAACACATAGTTTCTCTCTGGGTAGTTGGACATCCCCTTGTTCAATACCACCTCTTTGAGGACGTCCTAGTACAGATA
>NW_027296778.1:0-3849 GCF_016086655.4 Lepeophtheirus salmonis | reverse complement strand
ATGATCAAATAGTTACAAACACAACATATCTGAGCTTGCAAGCTTAAGTAAAAGTTGAGAAAATGACTTTGAATGTGATGGACCAATTTCCATTTGTGCACTCGAAACCATTCGGTGTCTCTAAGACCAGCGTCTACTAAGTCAGAAAGTCAGAAACGTCGGTCAAAAAGGCCAAACTCGACCCGCTGTTAAAGAAAACATCCCAGGTCAGTCCCCTAAAATCTATGAAGATCCATGCAAAAGATCTTGGAGTTTATCACCAGACTTTCCAGAGAGCTATCAAAAGGATGGATGGAAAAAGCCTTGTGATGATGGAGAGGCCACTTTGGACAAAATCTATGAAAGAAATCCATCGCCTCAGTTGCAAGACTTTTTTGAATAAGTTTTAAATAAGTCTTTTGAGTTATTTGGAATCTTTTTTGAAAGTTTTGGTCCCCTTAAAGTACTGATACCTTCACTTTCATACCATATGCAGTGAGTGACAGACCTTACACCAACCCCTGATTTGCTATAATTACCACTAAGTAAAGCTACATCAGTGATTAAGTGAGCTCACACATCTATTTATGGCGTGGAATTTGTTGAAATGGTATCGTTACTCAATATATTATATTTTGTTAAAGATAAAAATTCAAATTGTTCAGATTTTAATAGACAACTCGGTACTCCGTTATTTTTTGAGTTGTAAATCGTGAGCGAGGATTTTCTGTATGTAAAAACACTCCAAAATAAATAAATTTTCTCATTTAAAATATTTAGGAAAAAAACAAAAATGAAATAAAGTTTTTTTAAGGAAATTTCCGAAATTCAACTTTTTCTGCTAAAAAATAATTCAATTTTACGCAAAAATTAAATTTTTGTCAAAAAAGTTCCAACAAAAACTGGACTTTCAGAACCCATCTTTGCAAGACGGTCTGCATATTTGTTTCCTGATATCTGAATGGCATTTACACCAATCGACATTATGTTTTTTTCAAAATTTGCTAATTTTAATATTTCTTTAAATTTCTTAACTGTATCACATTTTGTAACCAGATTTAAAATAGCTACAATTGCCGATTGAGAATCCCATTTTTTTATGGCTTGTATTGGCTAAGAAGAGCTAACAACCACTTTTTGTGTGATGGAGATTATTTCTGCTTGGAATACTTATGACTGTTATTTAATTATACTGATGATTGATTTATTGGTATGTCACATCGAGTCCTGCACCTGTGTTGTATTATGATTCGTCTGTATATATAATTGTATCAGGGCGTTCAACTTGACGGGTTTCGACCCAGATATGATTATTGGTGATATAGTCACTTATTTTATTCAACTCCAATTGATTAAGTATTTTACAACAAAGGAATCAACGCCCTGGAAGATCAACGATGCCATCCCAGGAGCCTCTGAGAAAATGCCTTGTTGTTCATGTAGACTTCAGTACTTGAGCTTGTATGTAGAGGTCAATGGGAGTATTGCCCAACACTTCCTTTATTCCTGTTTATCGGATGATAAGAGTCATGCCTAAAAGTTTTTACTGTGAATATTAAAATTATCACATTCCACCTTTCTTTACAATAACGTTGTGCCCATAACCAAGACACCCATAGGTGGTGATGGGGCTGATCATGACTTCGTAAAGCCAGATAATTTTATCAGATGTTAACCCCCACTTTTCCCCTATGATTGCCTTTGCCATGTTCTATATACGGGAACACTTCGTAGTCCAAGTGAGTTTTTGATCAAACTTCACACCTAGGCACTTCATTTATGTTACTTATTTCATAACTGTTCCGTCCATATATAATTGTGGAAAGTATTGAGATATTAATGTATATGCTTTTAAGACGACTAGAGCGCTTGATCTTGATAGATTAAAGGTAAAACCATTAGTTTTCCCTCATTACAGACCAAATCTTTAGCATCATTTGTCCCATTGACAAGGTTACTAGGATTTTTACAGCTTATTAATAGAAGGATATCATCTGCATAACTATATCTCATCTACTAATGGATCAACAATTTTCATTTCTTCCTCTGATTGACTCATTCTAAACATTACAATCTGGATTACTTCGTCTCTATAATAACCAACTTTTTCTTTAATATTTTCATTAACTTTTGGAGATGACACAGATTCCCTTGATAATAAATGGGTGATCTCATGATCTTTTCCTTTCCTCCGATTTGCCCTGAATTGATACATGGACCACTTAAGTCTGTAACAGATCAGTATTGCATTTTCATCCATATCTATAGTGTAACTATTTCAAATAGGGGCAAGAGGTTTATGATCAGTTATAACTGTGAATGTCGGTAATTTAGCCAAAAATATATGGCCCTATTTCTATGATAATTACTTCCACAATAAGTACATCTTTAAGTTTCTCTTATATGCTCCTTTATAAGTTTTTAAACTTGATATCGAACTTGATTTTTTTGCCAATGCTTCCTCCTGAATTTTACCCTTTTCTTTGCTCTTGCAAACGCAGTATTTTAAATCAAAAATAGTTTTCAGATATTAAAAAGAATAATGCGTTATGGACAATCCCTTCTTTTTTTTTTTGAAACCAGGATGTGTGATATATGTATACTTTCTGTATATCGGGCGATATAGACATTTTAACATACAAAGTATTGAAGTCCATGGGATGATCCTGGATGAATTACTAAAAAAAGTTAATTAACTATTAATACGACCAGTATCATCACAGTAAGGGTATTCTCATAAGAAAAGATCACTTTTTTCGTTCCAAGCTCCACACGGACTCTGCTCTTCTGTCTACAGATTTCTGACCTGCTTTTGAAAGAGTCGAACTTAAGTAAAGGATTTTATTTGACATTTTTCTTTATAAATGATTTATAGACCAGGGTTGCCCACTTTTTTTTAAAAGTGTAGTTAGGGCAAAGGGGCAATATCCTGGGTTGAAAGTTGACTGAGGGCTAAGGTACAAGAAGATCACATTTAATTATGGTAGGCATTATGACTTTTTCTTTGTCTAACATGAATCTTAATACTTTGCACGGGATTCACAGTGTTGGAATTCGTACTGTCGTTTTTCTTTTTGTGCATCGATGAACTCGAATAAAAGTAAATTCGATGCCTAATTGAACTATTTTCACCTATAGTTTACAGTTTTTAATTATGGTTCTTATTCAAACTTAATTATTTGTTGCCTAAATAAAAGTCTTAATATTAAATTTAATTTATTATAAAAGGATTTTGTAATGATTTTATCAATCATAATTGTTGGAATAAGTTTACAGGTAAGACTATTCAATCATTTGAGTTTTGAATGTATATATACCTAACAACTATACAATAATACTAAATAAGCAATGACTAAAAAAATCAACACGTCTATAATTAATATTTAAATTTTAATTAAGTTTTTTTATTTCTTATTCTTTTATTTCTTTAGCCTACCTGTCATCAATTATATCATTCAACCCATGACCAAATGTAGTATATCCATATGTATTTTATTTACTAATTTGTATTGACTGTCATTTGATAGAATGTATATCAATTATCATAAGCCTTCTTCATCAATTAGAAAATACTAGATAGATACTCTTTGGATAATGTGTGAAACTAAATCTCATAAAAAATTGTGTAACTTCGTCACTCGAGGCATTAAATAACAAGTCACTGTGATAAAGTGGAACACAAGAACATGTATTTATCATTAATAATTAACTGTAGATATTCTTTCAGTTTGATTCCACTCATTTTATAAGGATCTTCTCAAGAGTTAAGGAGACAAAAATTAATGAAATACCAACTATGTATAAGGATTAGGTAGAACAAACAACTTTGAAGATTAAATGTAGTTCCAAACTTTCTTAGGATGCATTGTT
>NW_027296777.1:0-2870 GCF_016086655.4 Lepeophtheirus salmonis | reverse complement strand
CGTATTAACAAATACACTCAAATTCCAATTTTTATCACGCTGGTTGAATTTTAAGATAGTTCAAATTTATCGTGGACACCCTGTAAAGTTGACATAAATTAAATAAAACAGAGAAATGAAAAAAATATTGGAGACGCCACATTTTTTTATTTCTATTTACAATTATAACGGGTGGTCCACTGAAATCTGAACATATACTAATTATATAATTAATGAAGGTTGAGTGATTGAAATTAATTCATATTTCGATATTTTAAAGAATAAACAATTAGTTACAAAAAAAAGAAAAAAAACAGAGCTCTCTAACATATATACAAGTCGAGAAAATAACACTTGAACGTGATCGACGAATTTCCATTTGATCTATCCAAGCTGTTATGTCCCTGGACTGTCTATGCCGTCAGCGTCCAAATCGTTAGAGATGTTAGCGGCTCTGTCGAAAAGGCAAAAAATGGATCCAGAGGAGTTAAAGAAAACAGATTAGGTCAATCCCCAAAGTCCATGCATGATCCAAGGTTTCACCAAACTGGCCAGAGAGCTATAAAAAGTGGTAGGAAGAGCCTTGTGGGGGTGAGGCCACTTTTGACAACAGCAACAAAAAGGAACCAATTTCTTCCTTTGCAAGACTTTTTTAAATGAGTTTTGAATAATTCTGTTTTATTCTTTTAAACTCTTTTTTTACACTTTTTGGCACCTCTATAGCACTGATGCCAACCTCCTGACATCACCTAATTTGGTTGAATGTCAAAGGGAAGGCCTGCAGTGTCGGTCATCTTAACACTGATACTCTTAAAGCCACTGTAAGCCAACATTGGGACGCAATGACAGATTACTACATATGCAGCGGGTACCAGGACTTCCACCGTCTCCTAGAAACCATTATTGCCACAAAGACGGCTACATTATTAATTAAGAGAGTTCAGACACACATCTATTTATAGTATCAATTTTGTTGAAATTCCATTTTCATTCATAATTTATATCCTGTTAAAGTTTAAATTAAAGTATTCAGATTTTAATGTACCACTTGGTATAAATAATTAAAGCATGAGGATAAAACGTAATCCTTTGAGTTGTATTTTTTAAAATAGGTCCTTTCTTAAATTAAACATGGAATATTTTTCTATAACATAAGCCATGATATTTTCATATCACCATGGATAATGAATAACTTATAAGGATAGAGTCTTGTTGTTCATAATTTGTCAGCTCAAATATAGAAATATGTCTAGTTAAGTAGAAACACTTTTTATAATAATAAAAAAACGCATTGACATAAGTTTTCTGCATCTTTACTTTTAATTTGAGGATTGTTTTAAGGGTAAAAATGACTCTGAAACATAAAAGTCAGGAATGACTATACTCCCAGATATTTCAAAATTTAGACAATTGAGAGAAATAATAAGATCACTAATAGATTATGCACTCAATGATACAAATTCAATTGTCGGATTTAATTCATTTCTACAATATTCGTGTTACCCACTATTATTAATGTTTCCACGTGATAGTTTCCACTAGTAAAAGGTTTCGGTCTAGAAATCCTAGACCAATCTGAGACTGTTATATTTTTTTGTTGAACCGTATTAGTTCGGTCTAACAAAAATTCGGTATGAACCGTTCCCATATAAAAAATTCGGTCTATATCGATCCAATAATATTTTTTAATTTGTGTTTTCTTTAAAAAAAAAACCTCTTCACATTTGTGTCAACTTTTCATCAAGTTTTCTGTATTATGGTCAAGCCAGCATGAAAAAATAGTATATCTCCTCTTGTTATATTGTTTGATAAAAGTATTTTAAAGACAAAACTTGACAGAATATGTTTTTTATTCCAAGGATACACTTGCGGCCTTCAAATATACCGATTAATTTTAATAAATGTTCAGTCTAGATCATTCTAATGGAAAAATAGGTCTGGTTTGGTCCCCAAAAATCGGTATATACCGATTTTAAAGATACATTGTTTATATTTCCTCAACAAATTATATCACTGTGCTGAACATAGTAAGTGTGTCATTAACATGTTTCATCAACAGAGGAATTTCATTGATGCAATGGAGTAGTATCACCTAAAATCTTGCCTAGAGTATATAATACTAGAAAATAGTATTTGTAGTATTGTATATATAATGTACTAAATTGGTTAGGACCGAACCTGGGTAATTGTACTAGAGAAAATAACATTTTATATTTATGATGCTGAGACCATATAGAAAATAATTATTGTAAATTATTTAATTTTGGGAGCACATTAGGAACCCATCATAAGTTATCGATTCATTACATTGATATACTTACAAATATACACATCAATTTAAAAAGCTATATATAGCTGAATTTTTTCTAAAAATAACAACATCAAGCCAATATTAAAGTTTACTATACAAGTTTTTCCTTTGTATGTTTATGATCAAAATAGATTTTATACGGACCAATATAATTCATATTAAATTGATATTTAAATGAACATAAAATGTATCAAGTATTTACAATATGAATAAATTGGATGACATCTAGATCTGAACTATCTGTAATGATTGAGGGTATTTTTATTGTGTTAGCTCTCGTCGACTTGAATGTTCTCCTTCTGTACAATATAGTTTATCTATAAATTATTACATATAAGTTTTAGCATAAATCCGTCAACAACAGTTGACGTATACTTAAATCGATAACAACATCCTAAATAAAAACTTTGTCTCCCGATAAATTATAAGAAAAGATCATCTACTCCCTGACAATTTACTCCCTAGCATTTAACACTCCGTGCCATCTACAACCCCCGTTCCCCTCCCGAATCTTTTACCAATCATCCTCTTTTATCATAATGGAGTGTTCTACGAACACCACCAACAGACGGAAGTAACT
>NW_027296776.1:0-2649 GCF_016086655.4 Lepeophtheirus salmonis | reverse complement strand
AAATATTTTAGCATTGTAGTGATATTACCAAGTTTTAAAAACCTAATTTATATTTTTTTGAAATGTAAAAAAATACATAAGAAAGGAAGAAGCAACATTTTTCACCTTTTTCAAACATTATAAAAACTTCACTCTCATTTAACTAATTCCATTATTGTATAAGTCCATTAAATATATTCAATACAAAAAAGATTTAGATAACATTTGGTATCCCATTTATCTTACAATCAAATAGCTTTAAAATGAAGTTTTCGTAACAGTAACTAAACTTAACTGTGATTTTTGAGCTCCTTAAAATAAAGAAATTTGAATTTGGATTAATTATTGAGAAAATAAATACATTGTAAACCAAAGCTATTAAGTGCTAGTAAAATATATCATTAAAAACCTACAGGTTATCTAAACAACACTTATATATATATTTTTTTTTCATTTTTGAAATAAACCATGACCTCATTTTTTAGATTTAAATATTTCTAAGTATATGTACTTTGATTTTTTTTAAATTTTCACCTGATAATGATTTTACCCTTTTACATCTTTAAAACAAACCACAAGAGGGAAAATGCATAAGAAAGGAAGTTGCAACATTTCTCACCTTTTTCAAACATTATAAAAACTTAACTCTCATTTAACTAATTAACTAAATTAGGTGTTATGTTTAATGATTCAATTTTCTAAATTTCAATATTATTTTTGCATTTATGTTAATTTACACATGTTCCAAATTTTATTGAATTTCATTGGCTAGTTTGTAAGTTCTTATTATCCGTGACATTATTACATAGTGCCTACGTTATATATTTACACAATAATTTTTTTCACCTGACAATTTTTTCGTCAGACTTAATACGTCATGGCTATTTCTTATTCTCTATTTCTTTTTTGTTGCTACCTGGGTAGCATGTTTGAATATATAAATACTCTTTTGGCGTAGTTGATTAGAGAATATCTCTTTATATTTTTACAATCCATCTGTAAGAACTTATAGAATATTATTTATGCACGGTCTATAAAAGGACATTAGAATAAAGTTTCTTTTTGATCCCTCTTCATATATATAATATAATATATATTATTCTTTATATTATTTCTATATCAGAAGTTTGATTATAATTCAAAAATTTTATCACGTTTGCTTAAAACTCGTTTCCAATGTCATTATGGTTAGAACTTGATCTTTTTAATAAGTATGAAGTCTACATTATCTTTTCATTGAAGGATATCAAATATTTTCACATATCTATTACAATGATAAATAAGAAAACTATTTGAAATTAAACATATGCCTAACAATATATATGAAATACTTTTATGGTACTTTTGACACTGTTTAAATTTCAATTGTACTACTTTTTATAATAGAAAAGCTGGGCTACAATAAGATTTCAAATTTTCATACGTGGCTTAATGAAACCAAAAATAATTATATAACTTTATCCTTTTTAGTTAATTACAAAATATTGATTTTATGGACTAAGATTAAGGGAAATATAGAATGAAAATAGGAATGAATAAATTTTTTTTCAAATACTCGTACTGAGCAGTGGCTCTTAAAATTTAAAATGTGTGTACCATCTTAAATATATTAAGATCTATAAAATACCACCCATATGATCGAAATGAATTTACAATAATATAAACTATGAACTTTCACCAATGATGTAATGAAAAGAACTTGAAAATCACAGTTAAAGAACCATTGTACTTACGAGTTAATCTAAATTACTTAATTGCTTCATTATTTTATATTCAAATAAGTTATCCTAATGAACATGATTTGTGTAATAAGATCCTAACACATATTTATCATTAGAATTACCCTCTGCTGTTTATGAGGACATAAACTCGTATAAGAAAATCTAAACATTTAAGTTGATTTATCATGCAACCCACATATCAGCCGCACAATCAAGACTTCTTATCCTGAAAATACCTTGTTTAGGATTTTTGTTGTTTGTTTTATTAATAGTTTGCAGAAAAGTCCTTTCCTTTTTCTTTTAAAATCTAATGTTTCCAATAATAAAAAGCTATATTTGTTGAAATGCCATCATCATATTGTTAAGATTATATAATTAAGTTTTAATGTCACGATCATTTCTATTAGGTGTGGGGAAAAATAATTTCCAATTTTTCACTTTAATTTAATGCTTTATCAAAAGTGCCCCGTTTTATTTGATAATCTTTCCAACGAAAATCCAACTTTATAATCCCTTTTTTGTAGAAGCCCTTGTACCTTTTGACAAAAAGCGCAGAAAATTAATTTTTACAGGCTTGTAGTGCATAATTTTTTTTGCTCCCAATGGCGTTGGACATAGAAAGGAACAAGTGGTAGTCTCTAAGTTCCATGGACGGACTGTATAGTACATGCAAAAAAACAACAACATATAATCCGAGTTCACAGAGCTTCTAGCTCGTCATTAAAGATGTGTGCATACTGGTACTACGACTGCTAACATGACGCTCTATATTGGTATTTTTATGACTATTTCGAGCACAAGCTTGGTGCATCATTCATCTCCACTACACTAGAATCTATTCGCTTGTAATAAAATCGCGTGTACCAAAGCCTTAAGAGTATTGGAAATGTCGAATGGATGTCATTTGAATGGACTATAGTATTAGCATATATTGTGGGACCAGGAGTCA
>NW_027296775.1:0-2112 GCF_016086655.4 Lepeophtheirus salmonis | reverse complement strand
TAGAATTTTTGATATAGCAGAGGAAGAAGCTCAAAGAAAAATTGCAACAGATGTTGACCACAGACGGAGAATTAGAAGAATGAAATTAAACGAAACAAACAACCTCTCAAAAGTTAAAAAGATAATTTACTATGGTAGGGGTTTGACTAAAGCCGACGATAAATTAAAATATTTTCACGCCACGATAGGTATGCAGATAATTTACTTTTCTAAATATTGCAAGAAGTCTACGGCTCCTATTTTTTCTTCGGAAATAATATTGAACGGCATGAAAAATAACTTCAAGGACATTATTCAAGTTCCATATATTACTATGGTTTTACAAATCTATGGAAAAATATGGAAAGGTTCCTAGATTAATCTCAGAGGGAAGAATTGTATTAATTCCAAAAAAGGAAAATGGGACAGATATTGGCCACTAGAGGCCCTTAACAGTGCTAAATGAGACATATCGAATTTTATCTGGAGTTATTGCCGATCAGATTCAGCCAATATTGAATAAAAAGATTAATACACGACAGAAAGGTTTCCTAAAAGGAAGAAAGGTGTCAGATTTCTCTCGAAATATCCAACGTACGATCCATTCTGTAAAAAGTCGGAAAAAATATGGTGCCCTAATTGCCGTTGATTTTCTTAAGGCATTTGATACAGTAAAACATGATGACATTCGCCATACTACGAAGAAATTTCTTCCTAAGCGTTTTTACAACCCTGTTCGATCTTTAATTTTTAACGGGACGTCTACAATAGATAGAGAAAAAATTAATCTGATTATGTTAAATAGAAGCTGTCCCCAAGGATGTCCAATTTATCTTCTATTATTTGTTATGGGCATAGAAGAATTAGCCATAAAAATTTAGCAAAAATACGGTGGCTGTGGTATTTTAATTTATAATTGATCTCTACGCCAACGATGTGACATTGTTTATAGAAGATAACTCATCAATCCGACGCATTAGGAGAATTGAGGCTATTTTCTCCTTTTTCAAAAAAATTTAAAATTAGTCTGGGCTAGAAATTAATCAAAGAAAAACAAGTACTCTGCCATTAGGTAAATGGAGTCCAGTTATAGGATCAAAGCTTGTGGGTTGCACTATCAAGTAAACAATTACTGTATTGGGCATTGAGTATAAATTGGTACTCTCGGAGTTTTGCCAAAAATATTTATAAAAATCTGAATTGACATGTGCAATAAACCCGATCTTGATTTGAGATAGACTGTATGTAATTCAGTATATATTCTTGGATTAGACTCAGCTCTGACCAATCAAATAGCTTTTTGGAATCCATCTCTCAAGCTTGGGCAGCTGACAAATATTAATATGGCACAGAATCCTGTCTTTGATTCTACTTCAACAGTGGATATCGTGACATAAAATGCATGCAATAGATATTTTTAGAACATCCTAGGGACTTGGAAATGGAAGCAATAACTGATAATTGAGCCGCACCACAAACTTCATGTTAAATAATGAATAATATGGGGTTCCCCTTATAAAATCTGCAAGACATCATTTACATCCAGGGCCCTGGCACTTAAAGATGAAGATTTCGCATTGATGTGCTGAAATATTGTACAAAATATATCAAAATTTCATCAGAAAATTGAAACTATCAGAGTTTTGGGCTAACACATTCGATAATTACTTGTGTGAAGTTGTCGAAAAAAAATAAATCAGATTTGTACAGACTGTATTGTTTACTACGATCCCTGTAAAGATTGTGGAAAGAAAACTATTTTGCATGCGTTTTTTGATAAATAGTTTAGCTTGAATACAGAACTCCCAAGTTTTTAAACTTATGTTTGAGTCAGATCTTATGTCAATTTACTGATTAAAAATGTGAGAAAATCGTATTTCAGTTGGGAAAATTTGTTTGCTAAAAAGAAAGATTTATCTTCTAAAGTAATATCCACTTAAAAAGGAGTTTGATTCTTTTAGAATGAAAAACATTAAATGAAAAGCAAATCTGTCAGCCGAAGACAGCAAAGAGCCACAGATACAGCAGAAAAAAAACCAATCAAGCGTATCTTGAGACATAACTTCCATTGTTTTTTCTTGCAATCTTTAAAACTATTCTTTAACTCACAAATTTTTTATGTTAACTTCTGAT
>NW_027296774.1:0-391 GCF_016086655.4 Lepeophtheirus salmonis | reverse complement strand
TTTAAAAAAAAGGAGGGATAGACAACCATGACAATTTTAAAAATGTTTGAGAGGAGTTTAGCTTCTCTCATGACGTTTGATTAAATTAAACGAATACAAGTTGTACTCCGTATCAAGTATGGATATAGACAGGAATTACTACGTTTCCGATCCAACAACTCCGTCCTGATAACTATCAGGACATAACAGGAATGTCCTACGTTTACGGACTACAACTTGTATTTGTTTCCTTCACGGGTACTTGCAGCTAATTTCAAAAATCTTATTAGAGATCTTATTAAACTCCTCTTAAACATTTTTAAAATGGTCTTCGTTGGTTATCATGTTAATTTTCGTTTTTTTATATATACCAAAAATACTAACGACAGGATATTAACAAAATGAATTAGAG
>NW_027296773.1:0-37524 GCF_016086655.4 Lepeophtheirus salmonis | reverse complement strand
CCGTATTTTATTATTAGTTGTTTAATTTTAATTATTATTAATTATTTTTTTATTTTTATTTAATTATTGTTATATATTTAAGATATTTTTATTAATTATATTATTATTATATTTTTATTTAAATTATTTTTATTTTTATTTTATTTAATTATATTTAAATTATTATTAGTTATATATTAATTATATTTATTTTAATTTTATTCTAATTTTATTATTATTAGTAGTATTAGTAATATTAAAATATATTTATTAATTTTTTTATTATTAAAATATTTTATTATTTTAATTATTTATTATTATTATATATTTAAAATATTTTCTAATTTATAAATTTAATTATATTTTATTTTGTTAATTATAAATAACTAATAAAATAATTATAAATTTAATTTATTAGTTATGTATTTAAATTTAATTAATAAAATATTTTCTAATTTAAAATAACTAATAAATTAAAAATATTATAAAATTTATTAAATAAAAATAAAATAACTAATAAATTATTTTAAAAATATTTTAAAATATTTTAAAATTTAATTAAGAAAATATGTACAGCTCAATATTCTTCAGACCCTTCACCTCCTCACCACCCACCACAAAGCTTATAACCGTAGCAACACTCTTCTTCACCCTTCTAGTCTACCTAGACATTCTAAAACCGTTCTCCCTCTGCCTATCCAAACACCACATCTTCAAAAACTCCAACTCCACAGACTCTTCTTCTCCTCTTTTTTCTATCCAACCAAAAATTTAGACACTCTCATTCTCATCCTTTTCCTCCACAAATACTCGACAATGTTGGAGAACTCCTCTCTGAACTCTTTGGAGTATTTTTATGTTATTTTTTTTCTAAATTTTGTGACCTCTTTTGTGTGTATGATGTTTGGAATTCCGTATAGTTGTTACAGTTTTAGTAATAGTGTTAGTTATTTGTGGACTAAGCTTAATCCAAATGTTAATATTATTGTTATGGGTTTTATTATATTTCCTGCTTTTTATCTGCCTTTTCTGTTTCCTTTTATTAGTTTTTTTAGTGATTTTAAGTTGCCTAAAAAGGAAATTGCTGGTATTGTTTCTGGTCATATTGTTTATTTTTTTAGGTTTGTTTATCCTAAATGTAGAAATAATAGAGAATTATTTTATCAGTTTTTTATTAGAGTAAGAAATAATATTTCCTCTTTTAGAAATAATTTTAGAGTTAATTTTGATTTTACTGAAAGTTCTTTTATTGTTTCTATTGTTAGATCACAGCAACAAGATGATAATAATACTATTAGTACTACTAATACTAACAATACTAACTTAAATAATACTAACTTAAATACTGCTATAATTAATATTGATAGTCCTGGAGATTCTGAAGCTATAAATCATCAATCTAGTATATTTTCTATTGATTCTAGATATAGAGTTATTGAAGATTCAAGTGATGAAAGTAGTAGTAATAGTAGTAATGATAATGATGGTAATAATGATGATAATAATAGTAATATTAGTAATTCTAATAATAATGATACTAATAGTAGTAATATAAATAATACTGATACTAATAATACTTCTAATAGTAATATTAGTAATACTAATAATATAAATGATACTGATAGTAATAATGATAGTAGTACTAATAGTAATGATAAAGAAAAAGAAATTAATTTAGAAAAAAAAATAAATAAATTTTAAATATTATAAATTTTGTTAATAAAAATACTTTTTTAAATTTAATAATATTATATATTTATATTAATTTTAAATATTAATACTAGTAATTTAAATACTAATAATAAAAATACTTTTACATTTAGTATATATTAATATTAATATAATAATAATAAATTAAAATAATAATATATTAATAATAGAATACTTTTATAAATAAAAATAATACTTTAAAATTCTAAATTTAGTATTTTTATATATTTATAATAATTCTATAAATATTAATTTTATATATTAATTTTTTAAATTTAAAAGTATTATAAATATTATTAATATAATAATTCTATAAATATTAATAAAATTTAGTATATATTAATAGTTTTAAATAAAAATAATACTTTTAAATTTTAAATTTAGTAAATTGTAATATTTATAATAATATATTATATATTATAAAATAAATTTAGTATATTATAAATTATAAAAATAAATATAGTATATTATATATTAATAATAATTTTAATAAATAAAAATAATAATAAATATTATATATTAATTAAGAATAAGAATATTTTTATAAATAAAAATAATTTTTTAAATTTAGTATATTATAATTTTAATAACTTTAAATTATTATTAATATATTAATAATTTTATATTTAGTATATATTAATATTATTAATAATAAAAATAGTTTAGTATATTATTATTAAATTTAGTATATAATAAGAATACTTTTATAAATAAAAATACTTTAAATTTAGTATATATTAAAAAATTTTTTAATTTAAAATTCTGTAACTACTGCATTCTTACTAATTGTTATACCTTCTCCAACACCAATTTCATTCTTATTAATATCATTATCATTACTATTACTAATATTACTACTACTCTCAATATTCAAAGGTCTTTTAATAATTTTAACCTTCGTAATCTGACAATCACCCAACAAAACAATAGCACTCTTCTTCATAACAGCCACTGGAACTTCATTCGAACACAACTTTCCAACAATCTCCGACACACTCCTTCTATCAAAACTATTTCTGACAATCTTTTTCATCTCAGCTCTCAGAATTTTTATCTGTTTCGTTTTTGCGTAGCATTTTTTTTTGAGCGAGTTTTTCGGTTTTTTGGTGACTGCGACCATCTCGCATCTGAGGACGAAGCCTTCTTTTGATGTGAAGTCGAAGTGTCCTTGGATTAGGGTGTGCCATTTTTTGACTAGTCTCATTCGGATGTCTGATGTTAGTTTCATGCCGAAGAATTCTGAGTAGCATTCTGTGCCTTTCACTTCGTTGATGATAAATTTAAATTTTCTACTGCTCGCGTTAGTATTAGTGTTGTTAGTGTTAGTGGTATTTATACTAGTAGTATTAGTATTGGTAGTATTACTAATATTAGTATCATTCTCAACAACCTCCAAATCCGCCTGAAACGCCTCAAAAGTTCTTCCAACCAACTTTTTCTCCGTAACCATCTTCGTTGATATTCTCTGCGCAACCGTCTTCCCAACAACTTTGCTCTTAAAATAGTTGGGAGCATGCAGGGAGAACCATGATTTCTTCATAAATAAGTCTTCATCTTTTTTCTTTGATAGGAGTTTTTTCTTACCTTTGCGGGCGAGTGGGTTGTTTGCTTGAATTGCCATAAAAAATTTTTTATAATAAAAAAAAAAAAAATTTTATAAATTTATAAAATATATAAAATATTTAAATATAACTATTATTATAAATTTAATATTATTATTATAAATATAACTATTAATATTAATATTAAATTATAAAATATTATTAAAATATATTATTATTATAAATAAACTAACTAATATTATAAATATTATTATAGATTTAATAATTTAATATATAATAAAATAAAAATTATTATTAATATTATAAATATTATAAATATAACTATTATTATATAATATTATAAAAAATAAAATAAATATATTTTAATAATTTATAATATTAATATAAATACTATTATAAAATTATAAATTTATAATATTAAAATATAAAATTAAAATTAAAAATAAAAATTATTATAAATAAAATATAATAAAAATAGTATATATTAAAAATAAAAATTAATTAAAGTAAATATAAAAAATAAAAATATTATTATAAATTAAATATTATTATTATAAATATAACTATAGTTAAATTATTAATTATAAATTATTATTAAATTATTATAATATTAATATAAATAAATAAAAATATTATTAAAAATTATTATTATAAATATAATTATTATATTTATTATTAAAATTATTATAAATAAAAATATTATTAAAAATTATTATATTTATTATAATTATATTTAATTTATCTAACTAAAAATATTATTAAAAATTAATATTTTAATTTATTATATCAATATTATTATATGTATTATTTAAAATAAATATAATTTAATAATATTATTAGAAATATAAATTATTATTATAAATATATTTAATATATTTAAAATAATAACTATATCTCTAGTTATATAAATATAATAATAAATAAATTTAATAATTTTTAATAATAATATTTTTAATTTTTATTTATTATTTAATTTTAATAATATTTTTATTTTTAATTTCAAAAATATAATCAAAATTTTCATAAATATTAAAATTATAACTATTACTATAATAATTACTATTATGATCAACTAAAATAAAACTTTTACATTCATTAAATAAATAATTATAAAGATATTCTCTTTTATTATCATCTAAATTTGTAAAAGGTTCATCTAATAAATATAAAAAATTTTCATCTTTAATATTATTAATATTATTAATGTTATTGTTATTATTAGAATTAGAATTATTAATGTTAAAAATATTATTAATTAAATTGTTAAATTGTTTTTCACCAATACTAAAATTATCATATGAATTATTAAAATAGTCAACATTTTTAATATTTTCTAAATTTTTAATATTATTTTTATTTTTTTATTTAAATTTTTATTAATACATTCGTAAAACATTAAAAATTTTTCAGATTCCTGTGGTAAATATTTAATTTTAAAATTATTATAATTTTTATTAGAATTATTACTATTAGAATTTTTATTATTAGAATTATTATTTATTAATATTTCTCCTTTATAATTATAAATATTACAAATTAACTTTAAAAAAGTAGATTTACCAGAACTGTTATTTCCTATTAACAGAATTTTAGATGGAAATTTTAAACTTAAATTTAAATTTTCAAAAATACATTTTTTATTTAAATTTAAATTATTAGTATTACTATTAGTATTAGTATTTATATTAGATTCATAGTAAAAAAATACATTTTTAAAATGTAAATTAGTTATTTCACAATTACTATTATTATTAAAATTATTGTTAATTAATAATTTTTTATTATTTTTATAAATTTAATAATAAAATTAATACTAATTTTTAATTCACTATAAATTGTTACGTAGTGGTAAATGCTTAAAAATAAATAATGAATATTTTGACCTAATTTTAAGAATAAAATAAAATTACTATTAATAATATTATTACTATTAGTATTACTAATATTACTATTATTGTTAGTTAAAAATTTAAATAAAAAAATACTAAAAAAACATCCTCAAAACTAAAATAAACCTTTTCAACCATTTCATAAAATATTACCTGTTTTATAATATTATTAATTTTCCTTAAATGTACACTAAAATTATTAACAATAATATAAAATTTATTTCTAAAACTTTCTATTAAAAATTTTACAATAAAAATATTAACAATAATATAAAATAGAAATATAATTAAAGAAAATATTATTATTAGTAATATTTTTATATTAATATTACTATTATTACTATTATTAATAATATTATAATTTTTGTATTGGTCTGATATTTCTTTAATAATTGAAAGATTTTTTAAATAAGAAAAAGTCATTGTAATGGTTATAATATTTCTAAAGATTGTTCAAATCCTTTTATTAAATTTTGTCTATGATTTAAAATATTAAAATTAGTAGTATTAGTATTTATATTACTATTAGTAGTATTATTAGTATTAAAAATTTTAAGACTTATTAAATATATAAAATAACAATTCAAACAATTCTTAAAAAATTTAGACAAAAAATTTTTAAAAAATTCAAATTTTAAAGTTATTTTTATTAATTTTGGTAAAATTAATTTTTTATTAGAATTATTATTACTAAAATCTGATGAAAATATTATTATATAGTATTCATTAATGTAATGTTTAACTATTTTGTATTCGAATAAAATTAGTAATATTGTTAAAGTTGTTAAGATTATAAATTTATTTTTTATCATTTCTTTCTTTTTGTTTTAAATTTAAAAAATTTTACTAAAAAAATTTGTTTTTAAATAATTTTTAGTTTTTTAAAAAATAATAGGGGTAATAAAAAATTACTAAAAATGTAAAAAAATTGTTAAATTTAATTATATTCCATTAAATAAATGTTTCTAAAAAAATGTTTTTTTTTTTTAAATGTATTTTTTTTTTTTTAATAAATTTTAATAATTAAAAAATAATTAAATAATAATAAAAATATTAAAATTGAGTACTAATACTAATATTACTACTATTACTAATATTACTAATATTACTATTATTACTAATACTACTAATATTACTAATACTACTACTACTATTTACTAATATTAATACTATTACTACTATCTTTTATTAAAATATTTAATTTAGTCTTAACTAAACTAATACTACCATCCTCCAAACAATAGCAATAACTAAAAATTGACAAAAATTTTTTAATTTTACCATTTTCTAAATAATAAATTAATATTGCAGATCCTGACTTACAATCATTATAAAGATATTTTTTAAATATACTAAGAGGTATTTCTATAAAAAGACTTTCATTATTATTAGTAATACTATTAGTACTACTATTAATACTATTATTAATATTATAATAATTATTACTATTATCCTCTACTTTTTTAAAAATATATTTATCAATTCTTCTTCCATTCATCATACATCTCGACTCTGCCACATTTTCAGTATTCTTAATAATATAAATTCCTTTAATACGAGATAACTCAATATTTGGAACGTTATACAAAAATAAAGTTATTTTTTGATCATTATAATAATTATCATCATCATTTTTATTTTTATTAATTAAGATATTTTTATTTTTTCTATTAATAATTTTTTTAATAATTTTATTTTTTTATTAATATTTTTATATTTTTTATATTTAACAATTTCATTATCTTTTTCTAAAATTTTT
The DNA here is from genome assembly GCF_016086655.4 of Lepeophtheirus salmonis. NCBI lineage: Eukaryota > Metazoa > Arthropoda > Copepoda > Siphonostomatoida > Caligidae > Lepeophtheirus > Lepeophtheirus salmonis. The sequence continues at coordinate 30,625 of NW_027296773.1, read as the reverse complement.
GACTGTTTTTTAAATTTATTATAATAATTAGAATTATAAAAATTAGAATATTTATTAGTATTAACACTACTCAGATCATCAACTGTCTTATCATCATTAGCAAATATTTTAGAATTTTCATTCTCATTCATTTTTATCTCTCTTTTTCTTTTTTCAATTATAGACTTAACAGTAGCTCCCATATATATAAAAGGTCTTATTATTCTTCTTATATTATTAATTGGTTGTTCTGTTATATCTGAATATTCTGAAGATAGTGTATTTTTAAGTTTAAGAAGAATGTTTAAGCTGTAGAAAAAGTTCATTTTATTTTTTATTTTTAGTAATTTTATTTTTTTTTAATAATTTTTTTAATAATTTTTGTTGTTAAAAAAGGAGAATTTAAAAAAAAAATTTTTAAAAATTATTTAAAAATGTAAATATTATTAAATTATAAATATTCTATTAATTATATTTATCTTTATAATTAACTTATTTTAATATTTTTTAAATTAAATATGACTAAAATTTTTAAAATAAAATTATAATAAAAAATAAAAAATAAAAAAAAAAAAAAATAAAAAAAAAAAAAAAATAAAAAAATAAAAAAAAAAAAAATAAAAAAAAAAAAATATTAAAGATTTTAAAAATATTTAATATTTTATCTTAATATTTTTCTCTGTTTTTACAAGTAAAACTTTATCAGAACTTGAAAGATAAAAAGAATATTTTGATAAATATTTATAAATATAACCATCTACCTCATAAAATATAAGTATTGCCTTACTATTATTATTACTATTAATATTATTATTATTACTACTACTATTATTACTACTACTATTACTAACAACTTTACTTCTTAAAAGATTTTCTTTAAAATTACTAAATTTAATATTTATATATCTTCTTCTAGCAGACCCACTAACAGCATATTCTAAACTTTGATTATTCCTAAGATAAGATTGTTTACCACGATTATTTGTATTACTTACCATATAAATACCTTTAACACAATCTGAATCACGAAATGGAGCACTCGATGTTATTGTTATTCTTATTATTTTTAATTTTGTTGTTGATTTTGTTTTTGATTCTTCAATTATAAGATCTTCTGTATCAAAAATGTCCAATTCTGATTCTGGGTCGTAATTAGTACCAAAGTAGATGTATAAACTATCTAATCTAGAAGTTCTGTTCTTGTATAACTTTTTAATAAGTAATTCCTTATTTTTAATAATTTCTAATTCTAAATCATCTTTATCATTATTATAATTATTATAATTAGTATCATAATTATCTAAATTTGATATTTTTTTTTTTACAAAAGTTTCTTTTGGTAAATCTAACTCTGAACCATTTACTAATGTTATTTCAGTGATAATAATAATTAAATGAATTGTAATAAAACTTATAAATTTCATTATTTACTTCTAAATATTTTTATAAAAATTTTTTTATATTTTTAAAAAATAAATAAAATAATAGGGGTAATAAATTATTAAATAAATTTTTATTAATAATAAAACTTTATAAAATGATATAATAATAAATAAATATATATATTTAAAAACAAACTAAATTATAAATATTACTATTATTATAATAAAAAATTTTAAATAAAATAAATAAAATAAAATTTAAAAATTTTTAATTTTCTGTATTTTTTCTCTTTGTCTCTACATATAAAATTTCACCAGAACTTTAAAGATAAAAAGAATATTTTGATAAATACTCATAAATACAATCATCTACCTTATAAAGTATAAGTATTGTTTTACTATAATTATCTTTCTTATCATTATTATTATCATCTTCATTTTTTTTTATAAGATGAGTTTTTAAATCACTAATTAAAAAATTAATATATGTCTTATTAACAGTTCCACGGACAGAATAATCTATACCTTGATAATCATAATCACCACAATCATACTTCTCATCCTCATCGGTTGTATTCCTAACAACATAAACACCTTCAATAGAATCAAATTCAACATTTTCTAACTTTTTAATTGTAATTTTATCTCTGCTTTTATCTGTTACTGGACAAATATTATAACAGCAGCAATAATCTGATTTATAAGTAAAATAAATGTCGAAATAGGAATAGAATTCAACATAATTTACAAATTCTTTGTTATTATTTTTTTCAGTTGTATTTGTTGTTGCTATTGGTGTTAGTATTGATGATGTTGCAGATGATGTTATTTAATCATCATTATCATTAGTATTTTTTTTTTGATTCTGGTAAGTGGTTTGTTAAATCTGAAAAAAACGATTTTTTAGATTTAAAATATTCTAAAGAACCATCTTCTTCTACTTCCTCCTCCTCATTATTAATAATATCAATATTACTATTATTAGTATTAATAATATTAGTTTTTGTTAGTTCTAAAATTTCTGGTATCTTACCTTTTCTTTTTTCACAAATAAGAATTCCTTTAGGTTTTATTTCAACCTGTTGACGTAAATCCACCACAGAATCATCTATTGGTGTTATTGTAATAAGATTTAAATGAATTGTTATTAGCCTTAAAAATTTCATAATTTTATTAAAAAAATTTTGTTTAAATAATTTTTAGTTTGCAAAAAATAGGGGTAATAAATTATTAAAAAATGTAAAATTTTATTATATTCCATTAAATATTCTTCTTTTAAATGAATGTTTTTTTAATGAATATTTTTAAAATGTACTTTTTTTTTAAATAAATTTTTTAAAAAATTTTAACAATTAAAAAATAATTAAATATTAATTTTATAATTTTCTTATTATTATTTAATTAGTAAAATATATTATAATTATAAATTTAAATAATTACTGATAATATTTATTATTATTTAATTAGTAAAATATATTATAATACAAGAAAATGATCCAAAAATACTATGTTTTTATTTTTTTTAATGTTTAGAAATATTTAGAATTTGTAAAAAAAAAAATATTTTTGAAAATATAAAATAAATGATATTCATAAATTAATATAGAGAACTTTATAATTCTTTTAAGTAAATAATTATATTATATAAATATATTACTACTGCTATAAATAATAATAGTAATAGTAAAAATATTTTATAACTAATATATTTAATATTTATATTTAATATTAATAATTTTATAATTGAAAATTAGAATTTACTTAGTTAAAAAATTGTTAAAATTCTCTAGAAGAGTTAATAAAAAATATAAAACAATTTTTCTTAAAATAGTAAATTTTAATTTTTTTTTAGATTTAATAAAAAAATAAAAAAAAAAAAAAAAAAAAAAAAAAAAAAAATTATAAAAATTAAAAAATTAAAAAAATAAAATAAAAAGCTCAATTTCAAATTCTTATTGGTTAGATAACTTCTAAAATATTCAATTCCATTTTATTTAATTTAAATTAAAAAATATAAAAAATTCTTAAATATTATTATTTTTATTTAAATAAAAATTTTTAAAATATAAAATAATATAAATAAAATATTTAATAATATTTATTTATTATTATAGTAGTATTATAGTAATATTATAATTATATTTTAGTAGTATTATAATTATTATTACTATAATACTACTATAATAATATGTTTTTGTAATTATAGGAGAAGGGGTGCTTTCGCTAATTTTTTTTTATTTTTTAAAATTTTTTTTTTTGACTCAACTAAAAAAAATTTACAAAAAAATCTCAAACCTCACCATGGAACCGAGAATAAAAACTTCAACAGATCAAAAACACCACCAAAACATTTTCAGCTCATTATCAGAAGTAGAATCATTCATAAAAAAACATCCAACATACAGACTCTCATTCCAAGGACCGAGAACTTTGGTATTTAACTGTCAGGGAGATGATGTGGATTCAGAGGTTCAGATGATGGTAAAGAAGGGAAAGAAATGTAATTCGCAGATATTTATTGGATTTATGAAGGATAAAAAAAATTTTAATCTTAAAAGAATTACAAATCACAGTTGTGAAATGTTTAACGATGGAAATAAAAAGTCTGTAGAATTTACAGCTGCAAAAAAAAAAATAATAATAAAAATTTATCTAAAAGAAGTAGCAGCAGCACTAATTATAGTAATAATAAGCTAGTTAATAATATTATTATGAAGAAGTTAGATTTTAATTTTGATATGACTTTTTTAGAATTTATGATTAGTAATAAATTTAGATATGATTATGATACGATTTATAATTCAACTATTCATAATTTAAAAGATAAATATAATTTGGATGGTATTCTTATTATTTCAATTCTGAAGGAAGGAGGAATAATATATAAAATAGGATTGAAGAATGTTAAAAATAATAAAAATTTAACAGAAATAAAAAAATTTAATAATGTTAGAAATTATGATTTAAGTAATAATTATAATTCAAATGATATTTTTTTTAAGATATTTAAAAATATTGATACTTTTGAGGAAAATCATACTAATACTACTACTAATAATATTAATAATAATAGTAATAATAATAGTAATAATAATTTGAGTATAACTAATTTAAGTAATGTTAATGATTTTTTAAAAATTGATAAAATAATAAAATCAGAAGATCTAAAACTACTAATGAAGAATTTATATCTTGTAAGAAATGATATTTCTATAAAATGTTTAGTAGTTGAGAATTTTTTAGAAAATTTTAAAAATGATTTTAATTTTAAAATGCATAATAATTATTTTTTAAATGAATCGTTCAATTGCATAAATTTATGTAAAAATTATAAAAAGGACTTTTTATTTTTTTAGATTATTTTCCAAAATTAAGAAATTCTAAAATAATGTTAAATTTAAAATATTTAAAAAAAAATAATAATGAATATTCAATTTATACAACAGTAGAATTTAATAATAAACAATATATTTGTTCTATTTGTTTATTTGAGCTAGATGTTAGTAATACTAATATTAGTAATAACAATACTACTAATACTAATAATGATACTAATACTAATAATAATTTGAAAAAATGCTAAAAGAAATTTGTGATTATTTAGAAAATTTTTTAAAATTTACAGAATTACAAATAAATTTGAGCATAAAATTAGAAATTAAAAAAAATATAAACGAATCATTTTTAGATAATTTAACAATGAACAAAGAATTAATAATTTTAGTAGAATACAATTTAGAATTACTAGAAATATTATTAGAAATGGATAATAAAGTTAATTTTTTTATTCAACCAAGAAGTATTATAAAATATTTAAATAGTAAAAATTTTGATATTAATGATACAGAAAATTTATATAATAAATTATGCAGTACAAATTTGGAAATTGATGATATAAAATATTTTAATTTACCATATTTAGAAAAAAAGTAAAAAATAGAATTTTTAAAGTAGAAAATTTTATGTTACAAAAATTTATAGAAGAAAATGAATTATCACAATCAGAAATTTTTTTAATAAAAAATTTTTTATTTTCGTATGCATTTGATTTTAATATTAAGAATTATGATTTTAGAATGTTTGATGAAGTTCAAAATATTTTATTTGAAATATCAAAACAACTAAAAGAAAGAAATTTAAAAAATAAAAAAATTTTAGAAACTTTAGAATTACTAAATAATAATAAAAATTTAAATGAAAATGAGAGTGAAAAAAATAATATGAATAATATAAATTATATTAAAAATGTAGTAAAGGATGAATTATTTATGATGTATTCAATAATATCAAATAGTATTTATATTTATTATTTTGAATTACTAAAAAAAGATATTAATTCTTTTAAATTGAATATTAATATAAATAATAAAAATAATAATAATTGTAGTAGTAATAATTTTTTAAATGAATTTAATTATAATTCTCTTAATGATTTTAATATTCAAAACAATGAAAATAATTTTTATGAAATTGAAAATTTTAATAATAACAATAATAATTTTATTAATATTAATATTAACAGTAATAATAACAATAAAAAAGACAATTACAATTATTACAACAACAACATTCTTTAAATAGTTTAATTTTTTATGATGATTTAAAAAATGAACCTAACAATGAAAATATTTTTGAAATTACTAGAAATGAATTTAATGATTTATTAACATGTTCTTGTAAATTTAAAATATACAATACTGATAAAGTTAATGAAAAATTGTTCGTTTGTGTTCATTTGCTTTTTTATTTTGTTTATAATAATAAATTTTTGGTTGATATTATTGATAAAAAATTTATTTTTAATAAAAGTACACCTTTTGACATTACAACAGTATAACTATTATAATCTACTACTTATTAACTAGTATTATAACTTACTTATACTTATTAACTACTTACTATTAACTAGTATTAATTTTAAATAATAATTAAAAAATTTTACACTCTATAAAATATTTTTTTTTATTATTTAAAATTAAAATCTTCTTCTTTACTAATAATTATTTCATCTTCTATTAATAAACATTCTTCTTCACTAATAATTATTTCATTATTAATACTATTATCATTACTATCAGTATCATTACTATTATTTAAATTAATATTAGAATTCTCAATATCAATAGCTTCTAAAAAATTTCTATCTATTTCATCCATCACAATTAATTCATCATCACTCACAAAATTAACATCATCTTCTACTATTTTAATCTTTTTAATTCTATTACTAGGTATATTTGTTATTTCTTTCAGTGTATTTTCTTGTTTAATGTTTTCTAAGTTTTTTTCATATTAAATTTTTTTTTATTATTTTAATTTTTTAAATTTTAATTTTTTTAATTTTTCTTTATAAAATTTTTTCTACCTCTTTTTTATTTCTAGAAATTCTTTTTTTTAATTTTATAAGTTCTTCTGATGTAGATTCTAATGTAAATGAATTTAATTTTATATCTATTCTATCTAAATGTTCTAATACTTGTTTTCTTTTATAAGATAAATTCATTACTTTTGTTAAAATTGTTTTTGAAAGATTATCTAAGTTTGAATCGAATTGTTTTTGCATAAAAATTTATAATTAAATAAAAAATAAAAAATTTATTCTAATAATTAAAAAATAAATAAAAAATAAAAAGAATTTATAATTAAAAAATTACTATAAAAAGAATTGATTTATTTTTTATTTTATTTTTTGTATTCATCTCTTAAAGTATATAAATTTTTATTATCTCCTTTTTCAGTATTACATATCTCTTTAACCAATTCATTTACATATGCAGCAGGTTGTCCAGAATAATCAGATAAATCCTTAATAGACCAACTATCCTGCAGTTCAAACGCTTTAAACATTAAATTCAAAGCATCATCCTTTTCTAATCTCTCTCTTCTATTTTCTCTTAAATATTGTTTTCTTTCTTTTGCTTTCAACTCAATTTCAGAAGCATTCATTTCAAAATTTACTGTTTCTTTCAACTCAACTTCTTTTATTCTATTTTTATTTTCTTTTATCAGTTTTGATTTATTTTTTAAATATTCTAAATATTTACTGTTAATCTTTGGTGTAATTACAAGCTCTTTTGATATTAAACCTTCAAGAGAAGGTTCGGGTCCGTTAAATTCTTTTATTGCGTATTTATTTGTTTTTAAATTTTCAAACTTAACAGAAAATTCTAGCGGAATATTTTTTATTACTTCTTTGTTTAATACAAATTCTATTTGGTCTTTTGAGTTTGAATTATCATTTATAATTAAGGTGCCTATTTCTACTTCTTCATCAAATTTTGAAAATTCATCTAAAAGGATTTCTGGTAATTTTCCAAGCCAAACTGTTATGTTTTTATCAGTATTGAGTTGCATAGAAAATTATAAAAATATTAAAAAAATAAAAACTATAAAAAAAAATTATAAAAAAATTTTATTAAATTTTTATTTCAAATATTTTATCTTTAACAATAAAATTACCTCTTAAATACTCATAACTTTCTATTTTATCTCCATTATATTTATTATTATTAGAGAATTTTTTCATTAAATAAAAATTACCACTTAAAATATTTTTACTATTTTCAAAATGTTTATTAAAATTTTTTTGTATAATTAATTTAAAATCTTTAATTTGTTCAAATTTATAAATAAACAATTCATAATTGCAAATTATTACTAAATAATCATTATTAATAACTTTTACAGTATCTATAAATATTTTTTTATCTTTAAAATTTATAATATATTTATTTTTATTATCTTTATTAATATTATCAATAATATCTTTATTTTTATCATTAGTGTTTAATAATATTTTTAATTTATCTTTAAATATTAGTAAAACATTACCTTTAAATATTAGAAAATCATTTATAACATCATTTTCACCATTAGAATTATCAAAAATTAAAATATCATCTTTAATATTTCTAATTTCTGTGTAAAAATTTTTATTAACTATCAATTTGTTATCAAATAAAATAAATAAATCATTTTTATCAATTAAAATTTTTTAATATTTTCTTTGAATTTTTTTATCAAAATAAAATTTTTTTTTATTAAATTAAAATAATACAAATTATTATCATCTGTTTTTATTAGTAATTCTAAATTATTTATATTTATAATTTCTTCAATATTTCTATCCATAATAATCATATTAGTATTATCAGTATTAGTAATTAATTCATTTATATTAATAACTCTAAATTTATTAAAATTAACTAAAATTAAATAACTTTCAGTACAATAAACATTTGAAATTACAAAACCCATTTCAAAATTAAATATTTCTAAAAACTCATTTCTATCAAAAATTTTTACAGAGAAATTTTCAACAAAAAATATAAATTTTTCATTTTCTGCTGAGATTCTCGGGAAAAACTTCAAACTCGTAGAATCTTCAAAATAAAAAATTTTAAGAAATATTTCAGAATTTATCTCTAAATTATTTTCAGCTGCAAAGGACTCGAAATCAGTTTCAAATTTTTTATCGTTAATTTTGAATTTTAGATTATTCGATTTTTGTAGAATTTTTGCAGAATTTGTGGTGTAAAATTCTCATTTAGGTTGCATATTTTATGTTTTATATTATTATTATCATTATTATTATCACTATTACCACTACTACAATCTTCTATTGGAATAAGTTCTAAAAATACATTTAAAAAATTTTATAATAAATTTATAAATTATGATAATTTTTATAAATCATATGATATTTAAAATTATAATAATTTAACTATAAAACTTTCTAATAATTTAACTATAAAACTAAAGTAAAAAAAAATAGAAAATATGTTAAAAAAAATTTAAAGCTCAGGATCTTTATTAATCATTTTTTCGAGTAAAGCAAAACTTAAAATAGTAGGACTCATATCAGATGCAAAATTTTCACTTTTGAAAGAAACTAGACTAGATTTTACCGGAATAACCTCACTAATATCATCATAAATATCAGTTTGATCTCTTATGTAGTTAAGATAATCATCATTCTTCAGATAAATTCCTTTTTTTTCTAAAATATCAATTTTATTGAAAAGCACAATGATTGGAGTTTTTTGTTGTTCACAACTCTCTAAACATTCCTTGAAACTTTTTCTAACATCTGAAAATTTAGTTTCATCTGAAACATCTACAATAAAAATTACACCGTTACATGAATAATAAAAATCGTTCCAGAGTAATCTAGCTGCTTCATGACCACCAACATCTTGAATCAATACTGTTAAATTTCCAATTTCTACTTCTTCCTGTTTAGGATGCATTGTTGGATCGAAAGGAATGAATTTTCCTGTTTTTAATTTGTGGAGCAAAGTAGTTTTACCAGCATTATCAACACCTAAGAATAAAATGTTGTGTTTCTTCTTAAAAATTGAATTTATTAGCATTCCGATTGTGTTTTCGTATAAATAGGTAATTGAACTTTTTATTCTTTCAACAAAGCTTTGATTATTATTTGTTGGCATTTTTTAAGTTGAATTTTTTTTTAATAAAAATAAAAGTTGAAAAAAATAATTTTTAATTAATTTAAAGAAAACATAATAAAAAAATAAAAATAAAAAAATTTTAAATAAAATTAAAAAAACTAACTAAATAAAATTTTTTAATAAAATTAAAAAAAAACTATTAAGAACCTTTTCTAATTAATAATAAATATTAATATAATTTTAGCGAAATGAAGCATTTTAGGTTAACTTATTCAATATCTAATTATAAACTATAATAGAAGAAGGTTGTTCTTATTTTTTAATTTATATTTTAAGTAAACATTCTAATTACTTATTACATTTAAGTAAATACTATTAATATTTATAATTTTAAAAATTCTACAAAATAAATAATACTTACTCTAAAATTAACATATGAAAATGATTTAAATTATATATTATTTATTACAATTATTACACCACCTAAAATTTTTGGATAAATTCATTTTTTATCAAAATATATTTCCTTAAAACAAAAATTATTTTTATTTGCTAATAGATATTAAAACTGTTAATGTACTAATTATTTTATATATTAAATTCCTATATTATTTCACTGGCATTAGAATGGTGAAAATTACATCAAAATTTGTTTTTTTATTAATTTATAAAATTACTTGATAATTACCGATACGAAGCCTAAAAACAGGTTGCATTCTCAAACAACAACCATTAATCTATTGAAATCTAAAAAAATATAATTAATTTAATAAGTGTATATTTTATTAATATAATTTTAAAACATTAATTTCACACATTTAATATTTTATTTTCATTGAAAAATTAATATACCATCGACTGAACTTTATTATAGAGAATTATAAATATATTGAAAATTTTAATATTAATGCATGAAACTGCAAAAAAAAAATATGCCATATAAGTATATAAACATTTCTTTTGTGTAAATAATTATTTATAATTAAATAATAAGAAGATTAGGTAAAGTGCGAATATAGGCCCCCTAAAACACCATCTTGATTAAAAAATTTTAATGCATAAAAGAAAAGAGAACAGTGTGAAAATATAGGTTGTGTTTAAAATATTCTAAAATTATTCTATGAAAATGGATTAATCCATAAATAGATATAATGTAAGATTTTCAGAAAACTAATGAAATATAAAAGAACTAAAACAAAGGATGGCTAAAAATTACAGTATTCAGAGAAAAAATACAGGTTAAAGACTGTTTAGATAGATAAATAATTCTTTTTTTTAAAGTTTTAAACAACCCCTTAAAAATATAATTATAGGTATTTCTAAATTCTTCTAAAAAATAATGTGTAAATAGATATATGGGTTAAATAACATAGAAAAAGATACATATTAATCAACTTAAAAAAATATTAGGAGTTATTTGAAAAGGATTAAATTATATAAAATAGGAACTGAAATTAATTGTTTATATTGATGAAGCTTATGCTTATAAAAGTTATATAGAACATTTAGATAATTTTAATCTTATTAAAATATTTAAAAAGGTTTTTTTTTAATTAGCAAAAATGGAAACCTTGATAAGTTTACAAAAATATCTATAAACTGACAATACGATAGTATAAGATAGTTATAAAGGATATAGTTTGATTAAAACGTTTAAAATCAATATAATATAATAAACCACAATAAAAATTTTTAGACTGAAAAAACAATCAAATAGATGCTCAAAACATCAAAATTTTTGGGAATAGCTAAGAAATATTTTAGAAAGTATTCTGGAAAAAAAATGAACTATTTAAAATATTTCTTTTTTGAGTATATTCTTCTTAAAAAAGAAAAAAATCTTTTTAAAATTTTTAATTCATTAATCCAACTTTAAATAATTCTAATTTTGCTGAAAACATTCTTATTTTTCAATGAAGATCGTGTGGGGAGCCTATATCTGCACTTTGCCGAAGATTAATACTTGATAATCATGAATATATTTACGAATTAATACAATTATTCTAAAAAATTTAATAAGGGTGCTTATTATATCTTAAAAAAGAGTATATGGAAAAACTATTACATATTCTTAATATTTTGTATAATAATCCTTCTAAAACAGATAAGGATCCTGTGCTAAAAATTGATAAATAAGTAAAAATATAAGCTACCTACTTTATAACTAACTATATATCTATGAAAATAAAGTATACTTACAATATTGTGAAGATTAAAAGAAATTTAAAAAATAAATATTTTTTTTTTTATAATTAGAAATTTTTTTTTATTTTTAGTAACCCAATTACCGTCTAAAATATCTGAGATATTATAAAATTTAACTATTATATATGGTTATATTACTATATTTAGTAATTAAATATCTAAAATTTTTAAATTATAGTAAATTAATTTAATAATTACTTCCTATTCTGTAATAACATCCAATTTTCTTTTCTTACTATTACCATTATTTTTATCATATTTATAAGCTAAAACTTTATTAATATAAACACTTTCTAGCCTTTTGAAATAATCTTTTTTGTTAAAAATATTAAATCAAATTTTGATGCACCTTTTCCATTTTGAAAGATTTCAATATATTTTACATTTTTTGAAAAATCGAATAAAACTTCTAAAATTTTACTACAAAAAATATTTTCGAGATTATTATCATTTTTATCATTATTTGTTGAAAGTTGACTATGTATATAATAAGAATTAAACTTTAAAAATCTATAAACTTTACCTATTTGCAATTCTAGATTTAATTTCTTCATTTTCTTAAAAAAAATTTGATTACCAAAAACTTTAATATCATTTTCATAAATTGATAAATAATTTGAATAATCTGAGGATTTTAATTTTAGAGTAAATATTTCAATATTGGGGAAATTAATAAATATCGAATAAAGAAGCTTATCAAAATTTATAATTTTATCTCCTTTATAAATTACTGATATCTTTTTAATAGTATCAAATTTATAACAATAAATTTCATCAATTTTAAAATTTAAATTTGAAAGATTAGTAATAGTGATAGTTATATTTTCAATTTTTCTATAAATATTTGAAATTTCTAAAAAAATTTTTATGGCAATAGCATAGGAATCACTAATTATTTCTAAATTTTCTAAATCAGCTAAATTTGTTTTATCCCTTCTTTCTTTGAGTAATTGAATTGATTTATAATAATTTTTATATTTCTCAGAATTAGAAAATATTGTTAAGAACTTAACATTTTTTAATGGATTAAGAATCTTTGATAAGTCGCAGCAGTTGTCATCATTTTTTGAAATATCAATATAAATTCTTTTTATTTCCATAAACGAACTTTCTTTAATATATAAATCTTGTCGTGGGTTATAGGATCTAGGATCTTTAATATAAATAGTATTGAAATTTTTTAACATAAATTTAAAATTATCAGGATCATTTAGAGAAAAATCTTCATCGATTACTAAAATGGAATTTTTAAAAAGGAGTAAAATATTTTTTAAATTTTTATCATTAGAAATTGTTATAAAATTAATTTTATGAATTAAATTATTTAAAAAAAAATCTGATTCTAGATCATTCAAATTTTCATTTTTTATAACTTTTATTTCTCCTTTTTTATTAAAATATTTTATTAAGTAATTTTCAAAACTTATTAATTTATTTATATAATTGATTAACACTTCGTATTTAGTTATTTGTTCTGGAATAGTTTCACAATAAAATTTACGCAATGAATTTTCATCAAAATTGTTAATTCCAATTAAATCTTTACTATCAATATTTTTTCTCGTATTTAATATTGATTTGTTTATTAAACAATTTATATTATCTTTTAAATCGTTCAAATTTTTAAATTCTTTAATAAAATTAAAAAAATTTTCATTGTTAGAATCTACAATAATTTGATTTAAAATAATTTCAAAACAACTAAAATGAATTGGTTCATCATTATAAAATAAGATATAAGTGGATAAAAACTCTTTTTCTTTACAAATTTCAATATTGCAATTTTTACATTTCTTGTTTTTATAGTTATAATCAAAGTTGGATGTGTAAAATAATATCAGAAAAAATAAAATATTCATAATTTATTTTTTTAATTTTAGAAACATTATAAATTAAAATTAATAGATTTTATACAATGATTTATAATTTTTAATCATAAAAATTTATTATTAAATATGTTATAAAAATTATTATAAAATTTATTAAAATTTTTTAGTTAACTTATCTTTTTTTATAGTAAAATAATATTATTATTCAATACTACAAACTAACATATTATTTTTTATTTATATCATTCTAATTTGAAGTTTAGTAAACTATAAAATAATTTTTTAATTAAAAATATTACAACAAACTAATATTACTATTTTAATTAAAATAATTTTAAATTTGATAAATCAACTTTTATAATTAAATAATGTTAATATAATATACATCTATCTTTGTATGTCTTGTTATTATTTTCTACAATATTATAATTCAAAAGATATCTTTAACAATTTACAATAAATCCTTTTTAATTTACTTATATTTTCCATTCAAGATTATTAAAAATTTAAGAAAAAATAAATAATTTTTTTTTAATTATTAAATAATATTCCTACGTATTTACGATTAATATCCTAATATATATATAATTTATTGATTTGATATGAATCATAAAAAATTTATCTATAAAATTTATTAGAAAATTATTTAGCTAAATTTTTAACATTAAATTAAAAATATTAAATCAATTATTTATCTTAACATATAAATTCTTATTTATCAATATTTAATACTTCTCTTATATTTAATCGATAAATAAAATTTCAATATATCATTATATATCCTTCTAAAGTTATATTCTAAAATAATATTCATTTTTCATTTTATGTTAGAAAAAACTTTTATTTCATCTAAATTATAATTTATTTATAAATAAAATAATTTTTTTATATTTTTAATTTTTATTCAATAATTAATTAAATCATTAATGTAGATATTTCCATAAATATCTTTATCTTTTGTAAATCTTCACTATCGAATTTTAAATTTTTATTTACTTTATCTAAAAAATAAAACCTAAATTTTTGTGATTTGCTAAAAAATGAAAATATAGATTTTATAAAATAACTATCAAAAAACTTACTATTAATTCGTTCATTAACACCAAATTTTAAATCTGTATTCATTCTCTCTGAGTAATATATATAAATATTTTTATTTCTAATCTTAAAGTAACAGATTGAATGTTCTGAAATAAAGATTTATATATATAAATATTATTATCATCTTCAAATATGTTTAAAAAACTCACATCTTCAGGTATTTTTACCTCAAAAGAAAATTTTTGTAAATTTGGAAAATTGTAATTTATGAATATAAATAAATTGTTATAACTTATTATTGCTCTATTTATAAAAATTAAGTTAAAATTCTTAACATTTGATATAATATATTCGTCATACAAATCTTCATTGAAATGATTAATACAGTCAATATCATATGTTATAATAGTTAAATTATTAATAATAGGAACTTTTCTAATAATCTGGGAAATTATTCTAATTGCGTTTATATATGAAAATTTAATCAATTTCAAGTTGGTTATCAAAAAAGAATCATGTGTTTTGTATGGTATACAAATTTTACTAAAATCATAATTTTTTTGATAATCTCCGATTAAATATAAATTATTTAAGTTTAAAATTTGGTTTATAATATTTCTTAGCTCAATTTCATTCAGTCCTGAAATATTTAAAAAGACATTGTTTTTACTATTTGAATATTTAAGAATTTCAGGATTAGATATAAGATATTCATAAACTTTTTTACAATTTATATAAATATTATTAAAATTATTAATAAGACTAATATTACTATTAATTTGTAAATGAATGGGATTATCAATGAATAATGTGAGGTTATTACGTAATATTATTGTATTATCAATATTATTTCGATTGAAAATGATTTCAGAATTAATTTTTATCTTAAAATTATCAACAATAAAAGTAGAATTTTTAATATTGGTATTCATTTCATCAATAAATGAAAGATTTAAAGCTGTAAAAGTTTTGTAATTTATAAAATATTCAGATAAATCATACCAGAATTGTTCAATATCATTTATAAAACTAAAAAAAATTCTAGATTATATGAAGTTAAGTATTTATCATTATAATAAGTTAAACTATTATTAAAGTTAAAAAAATTATGTTTACTGGTTATCCAAGAATTTTTTTCTTTGTTTTCTATAAGCATGTGTTCTCTTAAGAAATAATTAATATTTGTTTTAAGATCTTCTATGCTTCTAAACTTTTTAACAAAATTACAAAGTTTATCAATATTAAAATCAATATCTATATTAACATTTTCATCAAATAATTTTTTAAAACATATATAATGAATAGGATGATAATCATAAAATATAACATTTCTGGGATCAAAAAATTCATCATTTTCTGCAATATTTTTCTGACAATCATAACAGGTAAACAAGAAGATTTTTCTTTCTGTACAATTATTTTGATAGATTAAATGTGAGAATATGAATAAAGTTAATATTACTAAAAATCTTTTACAATTTTTCATATTCATAAAAATTAAATTTTTTTTACTTATAAATTAGATAAAAAACTTTTAAAATAGAAATAAATTATCTATATTATTAAAATATAATTTAAACAATATAAAATAAATTTTAAATTTTTATTTCTATTTTTGGAAATTATTTTAAAATTAGATTTTTTTGAAAAACCATAATAATTGGATGTTATTAAAAAATTATTTTATTAATAAATTTTCTGTAATTAAAAATTTTAATTATAAAAAATAAAACAATTAGTGATAGCTAAACAGTGAATCTCTAATTTTAATAATTTAAAATATCTGTTTAAAATTATTTTATTATCTCCAATAACATTTCTGTAAATATTAAAGTTTTATTTTCATATAAATATAAACAGGAGAGTATATTTTTATTAAAAATTTTTGTACCAATTGTATTTTAATATCAAATTTGAGAAATACAGATTTAAATACTTATTTTTAATTTGGATGTCAAATTATATTTTAATAAAAGTAAAAAATATTGGAAATACATATAAAAAAATTATGAAACATAAATAATAAGATCTTTTAAAAATAATAATATAAGTTTAATTTTCTTAAAATCTAATGCAATATATTTAAAATTATTAATTGACTTGATATTATGAACTATTTCAAGGTTTTTATACTCTTTGGGTATTTATTTTTCTTTAAAATAGATTTTTTTTATTCTTTAAATGTTTATTTTTAAATTTTCAAAATTGTATGTTTAAAGAAAGAAATTGTAATCATTACATTTTTGAAAAATAATTTTTTATTTTCTAGAGTATTTTTGTTTTGATAAATCGAAGAATAGGTTCACTATAAAACATATTCTAAATTAAAATTTTTTGTAAGTAATAGCGGAGAATTATTTTAAACTATAAGTAGTGTTCAAAATATTTTAAAAATTTTGCATAATAATGGATTAATCCATAAAGAGATGTGGTGTAAGATTTGTAATAAATCAATGAAATAAAAATAATTAAACAGAAGATTTTTATATTAAATTTTTGAGAATAAATATGAGAAAAACTATTTTGACACGAAAAAGTTCTTTTTTGAAAATTTAAACCAACCCCAAAAAATATTATCACAGTTATTTTTGAATTATCTAAAAAATCAAAACATAAACAGATATATGAGGAATATAACATTAAAAAAGATGCATATAAATCAATTAAAAAAAATTTAAAGTCATTTGGAAAAGAATAAATTTTCTAAAATAAACAGTGAAAATAGGACCTATATATTAATGAAACGTGTATTTTTAAATGAAAATAATAATAAATAAAGAGTTTCAAAGAACATATGGATAATTAGAAGCATATGTTGAGGATTGAAAAAATTTTAAAATTACCAAAAGTAGAAATAAAGAGAAGTTAACAAAAATAACAGAGAAATATGTGTAAAATTGTTCTAAGATTGTAATAGATAATTGAAAAGGTACATTTTTTAGAAACATTTTTAATTACATTATGTAATAAATTATAATAAAAACATTAAATACATGCTCATAACATTGAGAATCCTTATAAATGGGAAATAAATATTTTAAAAATGTTCTCGAGACCAAAAAAAACTAAAAATATTTTCTTATGAGTATATTTTTTTTTAATGGAAAAAAATCCCTTGAAAATTTTGAATTAACTAATTAAACTTTAAATTAATTTAATTTAGTCAAAATACTTTTATTTTTTTATAATGATGGTGTATTAGGCGCCTAAATCACTTGCCATTTTTTTGCTCATTTTTGCTCTTATATAAAATAATAAATTCTTGATTACTCCACAAATACTTTTAAAGCATCAACTTTTTATGATTCTTCTAAAAATTCCAAAAATTTCCATTTACTTGTATTTTATTATTATTATATTTATTTTTTAATCTTTTTTTTAATTATATAAAAGATCTTAAAAATAAATTAGTAATTGTCCTATTTTTAATAAAATAAAACTTCCCTAACTACAATTAATTTTCTCTTTAAAATCTTTTTTCAATGTTTTTTTAATAAAAAATTAAAAATAAATTTTTTTGAAAGTTTTAAATTTTAATTATGAAAAATTTATATTTCTTTTTAAAAATACTATCAATAGTTATATTGTTAAATTTTGTATTAAATTTAAAAAATATATCTAAATACAAAGATGATGATGCTTTTAATTTTCTTACAAATGAAAAATTAAAAAAATGGAAAAATTAAAAAAATTATTTTTAATTTTGGAAATTTTTTACTTAAAAATTTAAAGTCAATAGACAGACTGAAACCTAAGATTATTTTTAAATTTAAAGACTTGAAAATATATGTTATATATGAAAAGAATTTGACAAAAAGTTTAAGTATTTTTTGTATGTTTACTCATTATTTGTATAATAAAGGAAATATAAGTTTTTTAAATATTTTTATCTCTTTAATAGATGATTTTTATCAAGTTTCTCATAAATTTAAAATTATAGGAACTTTAATGATTTTTATATATTCTTTAAGAGATAATTTGAACAAAAAATCAAATTTCGATAAAAAAAATATAAATTGTTATATTAGAATGGTAATTTTTTTATTATTTGAGTTATTTTTAACTTTTATATTAGTCCATGGTATAAATATATTAGCGGGTATAAATGGAATTGAAATATCACAAATATTAACAATATCCCTTATATTAATATTTTTATTATTTAAGTATAGGTCTAGTATTCCTGAAAATTTATTTAAAAAAGAGATTAACATTTATCTATCTTTAATAATTATAATATTGCCAATGTTTTATTTTAATTTTTATCCTGCTAAATCATTATTAAGTAATAGTTTATTGATTTATTTTGGATTAATAAATCTTAATACTTATAGAAATTTAAAAAAATTTAATGATCAAAGAAAAATCCTTAAGAATTTTTTTTTAATATTTTTTTTACAATTTTTAAATTTTATCATTTCATTACCTCAACTTTTCAGAATATTTGAATGTCCAAGACATAGAATGCCAAAATTTTATATTAAGAATTTTCATATTTATAACATGATGTTATTAGAATATAAGTATTATTATAAAATGGTGAATTATAGAACAATCCTATTAGAGAACAGTTATTTTGAATATAAAAATAAAAAATATTTTAATTTTACATTATTAAATATAATAATATTTTTGCATAAAAGAGTTATAAATTATATTTTAAAATTTTTTAAGAAAATTAAAATTACCAACTATTTTTTTTTTTTGAAAAAATAAAAATAAAAAATTATCAAACAAACATATCAGAATACAATTTATTTTTAACATTTTTAATAATTTTATTGTTGCAATTCATTTTTATTGTTAGATTTTTTTAAAAATTCACCAGCTGATTTTAGATCAATAACTTCCGCCATAGATGATTTATTATTATATTCATTATTATTAGTGTTTAATATTTTAATAATTCTATTTGAACCTTCTACAAAATCATAATTGAATGTAATTATAAAAGATTGTGAACTCATAAAAGAATCTTTAGAACTTAAAATTTTTATTGCTTCTTTAAAAATACTCCTATTTTTAACATCAATAGATGCATCAACTTCATCAAATAAATATATATTAGAAGGATAAGAAATTTGTGCACAAATTAAAATTATTAGTGTAATTAAACTTTTTTGACCCCCAGAAAGTTGATTAAAATTTTCAATTAAGAAACAATTTTCAGTTATTTTAAAATTTACGTTAAAATTTAATAAATTTTTTATTTTTAGAAAATTTTCTTCAACTTTTTTTAAAAATTCTAAAAAATTATTTTTTATTTTTATTTCCAATTCTGAAATTATTATATTTAAATTATTTTTAGCTAAATTTAAATTTTCATAGAATTTTTCAGAGTCTACAAACTTATTGAGTAATTCATCATACATTCTAATATTATTTAAATCTATTAAAATTAATTTGCTGCTATTCTTATTTTTATTACTATTATTATATTTTTTATTATTTACACCACCAAATCCTTCAGTATTAAAATTTGTATTAATAATATTATAATTGCTTAATTCTTCTTTAATATTTTTTATTCCTTTTTCAACTTCTTCTTTTGTCTTATTTGACTCAATTATCTTAATATTTCCTAATTTTTGCTTTATTGAATCAATTTTACTTTCAATTCTTTCTTTCTTTAGCAAATTAGATTCTTTTTCTAAATCTATTTTTGTATTAGAAAATACATTTGAATATTTAGAATAGTTTATTGTTTCTTTTAAATTATTTAATTCCGAATTCAGATTCTTAAGATCATTTACATAACTCTTGTACATTAATATATTTTCATATTCTCTCTTTAAATTTATGCATTTATTTTTAATTAAATTTTTTTGATTTTCTAAATTTTTAATTTTTTCATTCATAATTTCAGATTTATTTTTAAAATCCTTAATTAGATTAGTTAAATCTTTTGGTTTAATTCCTTTTATTCCTAGTATTTTGTTTTCTAATACTGCAATTTTTATAAAATTATCATCATTTTCAGATACTAAAGTGTTTTCTTCAATTGATTTTGAAATTTTAGAAATCTCCTGCTTTAATTCTAAATTTTTATGCTCAATTTCTTTTAATTTTTTTAAATTAAAAATTAATTTTGCATAATTTGATTTAAATAAACCTCCAACTAATCTTCCATAACTGATTTTCTCACCTGAAATTGTAATTATTTTAATATTATAAATGTTTAAGTTTCGAATATTTTTACTTTCAACTATGTTTTTATTAAGTCTATCTATTACATTAACACCAATATTCACATCAGATACCAGATAATAATTATCTAATAAGATTTCAATTATATTTTCATATCCTTTTTCAATTTTTATTAATTTTGAAAATTTAATAACATCTTCATCTTTAAATTTTGACGTATTAAAATTTTTTTTATTTTTCAAAAATTCGTAGCAAATTATTTTTATTTTTTTATAATTTTTATTCTCTTTTGATAATTTCAATATTTCAATTGCATCTTCATTTGTTTTAACAACTAAACAATACAATAAATTACCCAAAGCTGCATCAATAGCATTTGTTAATTCCTCTGGTATTTTAATTAATTCATATAAAAATTTAAGATTTTGAAATTTTTCAGGTAAAATTTTTTTATCGAAAATATTTAGAAAGTTTTTTATTTTTTTTAATTCCAAATTAAAACTTTTAAGTTCTTCTTTTGTTCTGTTTTCTTCAATCCAAAGGGATTTTCTTTTTTCAATTAAATTTATATTTTCAGATTTTTCGTTTTTCTTTTTCTCATCTTTTAAATTTTTATCATTTTTTATTTTCTGTTTAATTTTTAACACTTTTAGATCATTTTCTAAGCCTTTTAAATTTTCTTTTCTTATAACATTTGTATCCTTTTCATAAATACAGAACGCTTTTTGTTGAATTTCTGAATTAAAAATTTTATCTTCAATTAAATTTTTATTCTCCTTCCTCTCTGCTAGTTCTAAAGTAATAGAATTTAAAATTTTGTTGGATTCATCAATTTTATCTTTATAAATAGATTCCTTTTCCGTTGATTTTAGTCCTAAAAGATTTAAATCTCTTTTAAACCTTTTTTTCTCTTCTTCTAAGATATTTATTTTATTCAAAATTTCCTCTTCAGTCAATGATACGCTTAATTTATTATTTATGCTAATGTTTTCTAACTGTTCTTTTAAGGTAATCATTTCGTTTTTTAGTAATATATTTTCAGAATTAATTAGATCAATTTCTAAGCCTTTGAATCTTTCGTATTTTAATTTTTGGTTGTTAATTTTTTCAATTTTTTTATTTAAAATTTTTAAAATTTTTTTTACTTCGATTAAATCATTTTCATTATTTTCTAATAATTTTTTAGAGTCATTTAATACTTTTTCACAATTCTCTGTATTTGAACTTTTCTTTAAAAATAAATATAGATCTTCTTTTATTAACTTTATAATTGAATTTTGTTTTATAAAATAATTTGGAGATAAAAAATTTGTTAATAAAAAGTAACTTCTTAATTTTTCTTTTGATATTTTTTTAGAATTTAAATAATAATCATCAGACAAAACTGACATTTCCCTTTTTATAATAATTTCATCACTTCCACTTTTGATTAGATTTTTAAACAAATTTTGTAGCTCTGAAATTTTTCCTTCAACCAAAATTTTTAAGGAAATATTTTTAGAAAGAATATAATTTTTTCTTTCAGATTCCGAAATATCATTTACAGATAACAAAAATTCAATAGCTCTCAAAATATTGGATTTTCCATTACCATTATTTCCAATTATGGTATTTCTATATTTATCAAACGATAGCTCAAGCTTTGTAATATTTCTAAAGTTTTCAATTTTAAGAGTTTTAAGATGCATAAAAAAATTTTAATTTAAAAATATAAAAAAATTAAAAAAATTATTATAAAAATATTTTTTAAAGTTTTTGGTACTAATTTAATTAATCATTCTTCTTTTTATTTAAATCAGTTTGAGAATTACGTAAATCTGTCTTAGAATTAATATCATTTGATTTTCCATCAATTTTTGGTCTGAAAACGTCATTTTCTGAAATGCTATTTCTAATTTCTTGAATCTTTTCCTTTGCAAGTTTATTAGCATTTTTAATAGATGAACTTATTTTTACTCTTCCTAAATCTTTAATTGGTATTCTCTTAAAAATATTTTCAATTAAAAAATCGCAAATAGTTTTTTCTGAAATTGCAATGAAAAAAATAAAAAAAAATTTAAGAATATTGAATAAAGGAATAAAGCCAAAAATGGTATCAATAATTGGGCTAAACACAATTATAAAAGAAAAAAGAGACCAAAAAAGTAATAAGTATTTATAACCTTCTGGATTTGATAATGGAGATTGAAATTTCATTATTGTTTCGTGAAAAGGAAAAATCATTAAAAAAACGTTTACGAATCCTTTTGGGAATGGAAATATTATAAAACAAATATTTAAAACTAAATACGCTAATAACATCATTTCTTTTGGAACTTTATTTTTAAACACAATCTCGAGTTTTACTAATAAAGGAATTGTACCTGCGATTTCTTTTAATTTATCCATACAATTTTTTTAATGCTTCTAAAAAATATTTTTTAAAATATCTTAAAATTTGTAAATTAAAAATTTTGTTATGTTAAATGTTTTTAATTTTTTAATTAAAAAAATTTATAAAAATAAAAAAAAATTAATTTTTTAAAATAAATTTGAAAAGATATGACAATTATAGAAAGTTTACTCCTCGGATTATTGAGTTTTGTAGTTTTTGTATCAATATTTCTTATTTTTAATAAATATAATAACAGAATAAACATATAAAAATATTCAAATAAATTTTATTACAAATATTTTTCTTTTAGCTCCATTATTTCTTCTTCCAATTGATTATTTAATTGTTTTTCTTTTCGTAATTTATTTTTTAGTTCCACTAATAAAATATTTTCATAGCTTGATAGCTTTTTTGAGAATTCTTTATTTTCTGTTTTCAATTTTTTACTTTCCTCCAGAATATTTTTGAGATTTTCAGTCAATGATTTCGTCTCTGTATGTATTTCTTTTTTGAAATTCTCAATATTTTTTATTAATATATTTAATGTTATTAGAAAATCAAAATATCCATTTATGTCGTTTATTTTTTTATTTTCATTTATTTTAAAATCTTTTTTTAAAAATTCATTCTCCTTTTTCAATTTGTATTTATCATTTGTTTTAACATAAAAATCTCTTTTTGAATAAAAAAACAATTCAATTAAAAAGGGAATATCGTTAAGAGTTTTTGAAGCTTTTAACCAACAATTTCTTGTACTTAGAATATCTTTTAAAACTGGGAATGTTAAATTAAAATAGATTCCCAAATCTAAAAGAAGTAAAAAATAATCTGAATTTATAAAAAGAACAATATTTTTAAGGAAAGTTCTTTCGTTTATGATTGAATCTGGAAATTCAAAACATTTAAACAAGAAATTAGTTGCTTTTGATGATTTTGAACTTTCCTTTTTAAAATTTTCGTATTCAAATATTCTTAAATCTAATAGATAATGATTACGAAATAGAACATATAATAATTTAAATGATAAATATTCTGATGATTTATCAAGTAAAACTATTCTTTTTATTAAATAAAGGATAATTTTTGTTTTTAAAGAAATTTCTGAGGTGAAAATGGAATTATTTTTATTCTCATTTGAAAATATTTTAGTTTGTGAAACTTTATTATTATCAATATCTTTATTATCTTTTTTTTTATTATCAATATCTCTTGCAGAAGATTTATCAGATTCATTTTCATTATTAATATATTCATTAGTACCAGATAAAAAAGATTTATTAGATAAATTATTTGAATCACTGTTTATGCTATCAGACGAATCTATTATATCATTTTTATTAAGATATAATTTTGAAAATTCAGTATCAAATTCATAATTTATTCCATTTTTATTATTATTATCATCTTTTTTAAAAAAATCAGTAACAAAGGGCAATTTCTCGAGATTTTTATAAATTCTAAAAATTTGTTTTTCAATTTCTCTGTCTCTAAAATATTCCTCCGAAACTATATTTTCAAAAATATATCTAACTAGATCACAATCAATTTCCGAAACAAACAATTCTTCAGTAGAGTCTACAGTTTTATATTCATTTTTAAGTGTTTTTGCAGTTTTAATATCGGAATCTGATGAAATTTTATCACTTTTAGTAGAAAGACTGAATGAACTTTTATTTACCTCTTTTAGTATTTCTTCTTTAGAAAAAAATTCTTTATATTTATATTTTATTACCAATGACTTTAAATTTAACGTTGAGTTATAAAGTCCAAACCTAAATTCTTTTGGTATTCTTTGGATATTCAATAGAAGATTTTTAATATTCTTTTCCCTAACTTCATACTCATCATTAAGTTGTATCAGGAAATAAGAAATGAGTTTATAAATCTTTTCATTCCTGTCCTCATGTTCTTTATTTTTACTTTTAATGAATGTTGTCTGATTTTGGCCTGTTTTTATTTTGATTTCATAGTCTAAAGCTTTTGAAGAGGACTGTCTTGAAATATTTTTATCGTCAATACCTAAAATATATTTTTCTAATTTTTTCATATTAGTTTTTAATGATATAGTTTTTATTATTTCTCCCCTAAATATCCTTAAAATATTTTTTTCTTTTTTTTGTGATAAAATTACTCCTAAATTTTTTTATGTTATAAAAATTATTTAAATCTAAACTAAATTATTTGATCTAAAAAAATTATTAATTACAATATAAAGATTATATATTAAATAAATATTTTAAATGTATTTTATCACTTCTGCGAGAAGGGGTGAACATTGCCTGATAAATTTGTTTTTTAATACATATATATAAAATATTTAGCTATCAGAGGGATAAGCCTAGACTCTAAGATTATATTATAAACAACCATTTAATATTAAATTTATATTAGAATATCAATATATCAACTAAACTAAATTATAATGAATTATAAATATGTTTTAATTCTTAATATTAATGCACGAATCTCCAAAAATATCTCCTATAATAAATGCCTTTTTTAGGATCATTTATGTAAATATAAGAGCATTTTTAAAGTATCAATAGTTTTTTATAATTAAGCAATAAAAGATTGATATCTGAAAATCATAAATTTACTAATTAATACTAATACCTAAAATAATTTTAATGAGACAACTTATTATATCATAAAAAAGAGTATATGATAAAGCTATTACATATTTTTAACATTTTGTATAATCTTATTCCTAAAAAAGATAAGAATTTAATGTTAAAAATCCATAAATATGTAGAAATTAAGTTATTTACATTAAAAATAAATACTTATTAGTGAAAATATAGAATATTTAGAATATTGTGCGGATAAAAAGAAATTAAATTTTTTTTTATTTTTTATGTCTCTCGTTTACCTTATCATCCTGTAAGATACTATAATAAATATAAGTTAGGATATTAAATTGAAAAATCTAGTCTCCTATTTTTTAATTAAACACTCTAAAAAAATTTTAATTCAAAAAAATTTAATTTCATCTAAAAATAAGATAATTTTTAGAAATAGGTTCATCATAATATTTAAAATGTCTATGACCAATAACAATAACTCTGAAAGAATGAAACATAATGAGATGTCCATTATGATCACCGCTTAAGCAAATTTTACACGGTTTAACAACATTAAAACCAACATGAGTATGACAATTAACACAACTAAAATCTTTAATCTTACATTTGCAAACATTACTAACGAAGTAATTAGCATTTAAAATTATATTATATGCTTTTTTGTAGAATACACACATACTTTTTGATTTCTTAAAAGGCATGATTTTGTAGCTCTTGAACATAAGTTAAAATGACAAGCTGAACACTTCAATTTATAAAAATTTATACTCATATAAGAAATAATAATAAGTTTTATAATTTTAATTTTCTAAAAAAGTTTTTTTAATTAAAAAATTTGTTGTTATTAGAATTTTAATTAAAAATTTAAATTGAATTTCATATTACCAAACCCATCACCAACCCATTGAATTCTCTTTGTAAAAATTTGTTTAGAAAATTCTTTAATAAATTTTTTTGAAATATATGAATTTTCTTGAGAATTTTTTACGAGATCAATATTATTATGAATTGAATAATTCTTTACAAATTCTTCTAAATCATTAAAATTTTGTATTTTAAATTTTAAAAGTAAAAATTCTTTATCAAACGAATTTAAAAAATTTTCCAAAAATTTTTTCATTAAAAAAAAACAAACTGAATTATTCTGATCATTTTCAATTAAAAATTGTATTGATTTGTATCTATTATCTTTAACTTCAACTATAATGCTTTCTAAATAATATTCTTTTTTTATATTGTTATTATAAATATCAATACTCAATTCATTAATAAAATTTTCAACGTTTTTTTCAACTTTTCTTTGGTTAAAAAAATTTTTTAAATCATTTCCAGTAAGAGAAAAAAACTTTTGTGAATCTAATAATAAATTATCGCTGCTCAAAAAAATGTTTACATCAACATTTTCATCAAAATACGGATCTCTTGGATCACAAACTCCTATTTTAACCTTCATTATTTCATGCTTACACAAATTAAAATTTTCACATCCGCAGTTTTTTTTTAAAAGATTTGCTAATCTGTAATTTTCCTTTAATCTGGTCAATTTTTCGATTTCTTCAGTTGTTCTCAAAACATCAATTGGTATTTTTCTTTTCTCATTTTTCTTCTTTGATCCCTATTTTTTCTAACAGCTCTCCTTTGAATTTTTACTCTTTCTGTTGTTTTCAATCTTTTGGATTTTATTTTTTTTTTAACCATAAAAATTTAAAAAAAAAAAATAAAAAATTTAAGAAAATAAAAATTTAAAAAAATAGAAAAATTTTTAAATAAAAATTCTATGAATTAAAATAGTAATTTCAATTAAAAGTATTTCTAAAGAGAAAGATATATATATTCAATAAATATATGCAATAAATTTTATTATCAAAAAATTTTATAAAATTTAGAAAAAAGGAGAATTTTTGATAAAATTTAAAAAATAAATCAAAACGATAAAAAAATGATTAAAAATAGATTTAGCAAATACAAAAGTTTTAAACCTATAAATATTCAAATTAATAATGAATTTTATAATAATAATAACGATGAAAATGAATTTACTGTAAAAATAATAAAAATATTGCAATCAAAAAATTATAGAGATTTAGAAACTTTAAAACCTTCAAATAAATCAGAATTAGAATTATTCAGTAGCATCAAAAGTTATATAAAAATAGAAATAAACAAAAAAATAGAATTAAAATATAAAAATTTAAGAATTATCTCAATAAAGAATCATTTAAATAATTTAGAGATAGAATATAAAAAATATGTAACAAATTTTGATTTGGAAAAAGCAGATAATATTAAAAAAAAATATTTTGAAATAAAGGAAAACTTTCAATTATGATCATAAAATTAAAAATAAATTTGTTAAAAATATTTTTATAATTATATTATTAAATAAAGGAGTAAATATTTAAAAAAATTAAATTTAATAATTGTATTTTTTGTAATTATTAATATTATCAATTTTTATTTTATCCTTCATTAAAACATAAACATTATCATTTTTTATACATTCACCTACCACGTTATCATCATATTTTCCAACAGAATATTCATTTTTATGGTGAGTTTTTTTGAATTTCACTTTTAACATCTTCTTTTTTATTTTCAAGTAAATTTTTAATATTCCACGAAATTACAAATTCACCAGTTGATGAAATAATTTTATTACCATTATTAGAAAATATAGATGGTGTAAAATCTACATTACCAGCTTTTAAAGTATGATCTAAAGAAAGAGTTAATTTCTTTTTTGTGATATTTGAAATATTGTATAAAATTTTACCTTTAGAATCTGTTTTTCCGTAAATTAAAATGATGTAATTCTTATAAGTAACGGCTATAACACCATTATAAACAGAAATACCTTTACATGATTCACCATAACCCCTAATATGACAAGTAGCTCTTTTTCCTAATTCTTTATACAGTCTAATATCACCATTTTTAGAACCTATTGCATATAATTTACTTTCAAAATCTGTATTAGCTTTTTCAAAATTAACTTTTGATTTATATTCCTTAAGAGGTATGATTTCATTCGATCTATAATCAACATTAAATACTGAATCCTCATTTATACCTCTTAATTGTAATTCACCGAATAAATCTTTTACTTCTTTTTTAGTTTTCATTTTATCACTTATTTTTTGTTTTTCTAAATCAAATTTTACTAAATCGTCATCTAAAAAAATTAAATTATTATCCTCGATTGATTTTATTTTTCTTATATTATTACCAACTTCTCCTAAGATTGTTGGTCTTTTATTAAAACTTTTATCAAAATCACTATAAGCAGCTACATTTCTACCATCTGATATGAATATATTGTTTTTATTTAAGTCAATTAATTTATTTTCACTTCCAAAAGAAAAATTTAAAATACTCGAATCTTCATTTGTTAAATTTCCCATACTTATACTTTTAATATCTATATCAACATCTCCAATGTCATATTTACTGCTTAAAACGCTTTCATTAGAATCTTCAGATGAAAAATAATTATCATCTTTTTCAGACTCAATTGAGCCTTCAAAATCCAATGGTGGTAAAAATCCATCACCCATTGATTTAACAAAAATATTTACAAAATTTAAAAAATCTAATCCAGAATCAAAAATAACTTTTCTTGTTGATAGTCCATACATATTATAATCTGAAATAAACTCAGTATCTCCATCATTTATGTAAACAAATGATTTTGTTTCTTTATCTTCAAAAAATTGAGTATTACCTGAAACTTTATCTATACTATCAGATAGTTTAACATAATTTTCTGATAAAACATCTGGTAAATATTTTAATACAAACTTTGATTGATCAGTTTTTGCACCTTCTTTCATATTTTCTCTAATATCACGAATTTTATAAAAAAAAATTTCATCTTTTTTTATTTTTTTAAATGTTGAATTTTTATAATCAAAGTCACATGATTTTATTTTATAATTACATTCTGAATTTAAAATTGTTGGTATAAAATTGTGAGAACTTATTTTTTCTTCATCCAAAAATTCTATTCTTACAAAACAAAATTTTATATCTTCATTAATATCTAATATATTATTGGGTTTACAGAATTTATTATTTCCTAAATATATATAATTAAAATGTAATTCTTTCTTATTTATAAATGAAGCATTAAAAATATTTTCAAATTCAATGTTGTTTAGAATATTTAAATCATCTTCAAAATTTTTATTTTTATTTGGAAAATTAAAAATCATTTTTGTATTTAATATTTTTATGTAACCTTCTTGATTCTTTATAAAATCTGTTTTATGTGATTTTATTATCTTTAGCTTTGTTAATTTAGTTAAATTAAGTTCTATTTTTCTTGATTTTGTAAATATTTGTGAAATTGTTGAATAAATCATGCAAATGTTTTTAATTTTAATTAAAAATAAAAAAAAAATACCAAAAATTTTATTATTAAAAAATATAATAATTTTTTATAAATTATCTTAATTTACTCTTTAAGTTAATTTTTAAAATATTATCTCTAATTTCAAAATTATCATTCGTGTTTATACTAAGGATAAAAAAATTGATTTTAATTAATTCATATTTATTAAATACAAAACACATTTACAAAATCTATTATACATACATAATAAAAGGTATTAAAAATTTTAAAACACAACTGACTAATATAAATTATCTTAATATTCTTATAAAACTACTTTTACTA
>NW_027296772.1:0-6329 GCF_016086655.4 Lepeophtheirus salmonis | reverse complement strand
CGAGTTTATCTTTACCTAGGAGTTTTTCAGTATCTCTAGTCTCACGTTAGCTAAGATTTTTTTTCTTTTTATTACATTTTTCGGAGATCGATTAGGACTGCCAATTGCACCATGTATAATCCTATCCTATCTTGAATATATTCTTAGAATACAACAAAATTTATGATTGGGATAATTGATAAGTTAATGATGTATGTTGATATACATTATAAATATAACATATTCATAAATAAATGTCGACTTTCACGGACGAGATCCCCATCTAGATCTAGAGCTCGAGTGCAATCCTTGATGTAAGTAGAGTTTTCATTATCTCTTTATGGTATTTTGATGAAGAAATGGACTAATTATTCTTGGCAACTGAACGTAGCAGTATTCCCTGATTCCTTCCCTATACTTTCAAACCTATATATTATTTATTTTTATAGTTAAATCAGGTTTGAAGAATTGATATTGTCTGGCTTGTTTATATTTTTGTTTCTAATTTCTCAAAGCTGGAATAATACAGTAAAAACTCGAAACAAATATATAACTAAGAAGAAGTAGTATTCATATTATTATTAACCAAATAAAAAATCTTCCAAGGCAAACAGTGCAATGGGAAATCGCCGGAAGGTGAAAACGTCACAAGGTAAAATCGTCTCAAAGCAAAAGTGTCACAAGGTGAAAAAAACCGTTCAAGGTGAATCCTCCTTGCACGATAAAAATAACATGATAAAAGTTATATATATATTACAATTAGGAAAATATGGTTGATCAGCAATTATAATTTTTAGATGAAAGAAAAGTTAGAAAAGATAATAAAGTAGATGTTTATTCAATTGTAATTGTAGAAGGAGATGGTCTTTCTTTATTAGGGTGAGATATCTTAAAAACATAAGGTTTTTAAATGAGAATTGACGTCTCATGTCAATTTAGTCATGAATGATTCACTAAAGACAAGTATCGAAGCTTGTTCGAAGAAAGATTAGAAACGTTTAAACCTTTTTGGGGGTTTCTCTTGAAGTAGACAAAAATCAAAAAAACTATTTTTCATAAAGCCAAAAAGGTTCCTTATGTGTGAAGGAAATTAGAGAAATTATATCCCTTAGTTCATTTAGAAATTCTAGTTTTATAAGATACTCAGATTTGTCTGCACACATTATATTTATTTTGTAGCAATGTAAAACGAAAGCAGTTCTTTTACGCGTTTTGACCATAGGTTTACCAAAATCATCCTTCAATTCAGAAATATATAAAAACATATCTTGAACGATTGGTTTCTGATAGTCTTCAATTTCAATTCTCAGCGGATAATGGAATCCTTTTGTCAATGGATTTCTGCTGGTAAAATCAAAAAGTCTATCAAATCTTCTAAGAAACTCAACTGTTCCTTCAGAGTTTCTAAATTTTGGTAATTGAATATCCTTATTATAGAACAAGATCCCATCTGCTGCAGATGAATTAATGAGTTAAGTAGCATTATTCACATACTTTCATTTTCGTATTATTGAAGTTAATATGATTGTTCCTTAGTTTATTTGCAGCAAGTAGTACTTCTGACGTTTGAGGTCACCCTTCATATAGTCTAAGACTTCATATTAAATACTGAAACGTTTGAAATTTTTCCAATTCTTTTGGCTACTTCCATTCAACTCTTCTACCGTCTTTATCACCATAACTTTGAGAGATACAAAGGTATTTCTAACTAATTTTATGCAATGGCATGTGTCTAATAGCATAAAAAAATTGGCAGCGATCCCGAAGGGGGGAAAAAATATGTCTGAAATCCCTCTCCTGGTTCCAAATTACCTTCCAATTCTTTCAACATCGCTTTGGTACTAATAAGCCATTCCAAACTTGACAAAGTCAAATTTATATTAATAGAACTGAGTCTTCTCAGACATTATTTTACATAATTGGCTTTTTCAAGCTCAGTCAAACCATGAATAAAAAAACGAACCACCTGAATTTTCCAATTCGAGTTTAAAAAAACAACCATAAATACAAGAACCTTGGTTGCCGGCGCAGTTTCACAAATGTATTACTCGTTAACCCCCATGTTGACATATCCATTAAAGTTTTTCCAATTCCATTGATTTTTTTTGAATATTGACATCATATCACCATGATCAAATTAACAAAAAAAAATTCTTCAGACTCATGGGCTTTATTGGGCTTAGATTGTAGGAAATTAAAAGGAGATTGAGAAAATCCCGGGTCACTATCTATATAAGAATACCAATTTCTACTTCTACTTAGACTTGGATGGCAAAGGTAGAATGTCTTCCTCACATACTATTGGCTTTAGTGGAGTAAAATTATAATGTCAAAGCAAACGCTTCGAGCTCGGGGGAGTAGCTTCTACAACTTTCCTTTCCATTATTTCCGAGTTGTCTCCTCTTGAAAATATTTTTAAGTACGTCTGACATTGTTTCAACAGTAGATGTCGCCTCTTCTGACATCCATCTCTTGGACTTCAATTCATTGACAACGTCAACTAAGATTGACACCTTCATACCTAACTTTTTTTTTTCATCGGGACTTTTGTGATGTCGATGAAGGTAGAAAATCTTTGCCATTGGAGTTTCTTCTCGATATTTTGAGTTGATGAAAGACAGTATGGATGATCCAACTGTACATTTTTTTGGGCTTGCAAGATCCTAATATCTGGTGGATATACCCACTGATATAAAGTTGTAATACTTGTATTGTTCATGAGTAAAAATGCTTATTTTATTAATAAAATAGTTATATTTTGTTTTATTATTTTTATTCAAGAATTCAAATAAAAATTGAAACTTTTATAAATAAATATTAAGTCAAGAATTAACCTAATTGACTTTTTCAACAAAAGATACTTAAATGAATTTTATTATAAACTTAAATCATATTTTAAAGAAATAATACAATTAAATAATTTGCAAAAATTAAATTTTCCCGATAATCAAGAAATGTATTGCACAAATTTATGCATACTTCTAGTTTTGTTGTTGTTTAAACGGGAGCTTTTATTGTTTTTAATCTTAGAATGTTCAAATAAATTAAGAATTGTACTATGTACCAAACGCCATCGTCTCTTTGAAGACTTCTGCAGCAACATTAATTCTTCAAAGTGTGCCTAAAGGGAATAATTAGAATATGGAGCCCAGTTACATCTTTCTGAACAACCCATCAATTTAATATTCACATACCTCACATGCAAATAAATAATTGATGATATTACATGGCAAACTCTTGAGTCATTGGTGGGAGTTCGATGAGCACGTTTGAGAGCATTGATCCACTGGTATCTTTTGGAAATTAAAAGTTTCTTTGGCGATAAGTCAGGAGACTTTTTAGTCAAAATTCATCTATCTTAAAATACACGGTACTACCCGTTAGCGTTATGAAAGATAAATTGTAATAAATTAATATTGTCTTATGATAATAAATAATTTCAAAAAAAGCTAACAAGGTAGTACATAAATTGCCTCCAAGACTTTTAAAATAGACTTGGTTGGAAGCTGACAACTTTAAGCCAACTGGCAATGAGAAGGAAAAAAATTTGATCCACTCCAACTAATTAGCCACTCGTTTCATGAGGCCTTTAGATTAGGTGACCTCGTTCAGACAAATTCCAAAAAAAAAAAAAAATGGAAAAAATACAAAGAAAAGTTATACTAATTTAGTTAATATTAAAATTTTGTAAATATAGCTGAAAGTAACAATTTAATTATAACAACATTTTTAGTGACACATACATTTGAATTGTATTATGAGTAAAGATATGACGGGTCTTAGACCCGGATCTAAGTATCGAGGTATGCCATAAGTAAACTTATATTATACAAAAAAGATCTGATACACAATCGGGATTTGGGTACCCCAGTTTTTACCGATGATAAAAAGGTCTAAAGTAGTTTATCAAATCTTGAAAAGCTTGTAGTATTGCTTAATCTTAGTTACCAAAAGATTTTATCATTGATTGGAGCGACATCAACATAAACAATTGCATCGTGGCGTTATTCAACACGACGTTATCTCATATGGCATTACCTTAATTTTAGTGCACAACTTTTTTCCAAATTGAAACAGAAACAAGAGTTTAAACACCGTTGCTAATTAGCCAATCCTTAATAGACGTTAACTTTAATTCAAGCAATCCAAATCTAGAACACTGATTAAGAAAAAGAATTAAAAAAAAATTACAGTTTAAAAAACAATACAATTTTTGTCATAGCGAGGTGACGCCATACTTACAAGTAAACAAATGTACACTTATTTGGTTGGTAGCTGTCAAAGATTCTTCTTTGTCTCTTCTCTTATCACTCTTATTTGTTGGATACGAATGAGTTTGTATCGACTGTTATTCAATAATAATTCCATAGTTTGAGAATTGACCATCTACAAACTAATTTTTGAGATTTTTATGTTTGTTTTTCGCATATAATTTGAAATATGATACAATATTTAGGAAATGAAAGTCCATTGATATTTTAACAATAATTCAAATAATAACCAGCAAAAATGTTAATATTGTAATAGTGTTGGCTTATTCCAGACTTATAAGCGCTCCACTATTTTATTTTGTTCAGCGTTAGTCCATTATAGATATTAAAACAGATATTCAGAAATAGATAAAATTTAAATAGAATTGAGTTCAATTAAAATATTCACAAACAAATTAATAACATAAATTAATTGAGTATATGAAATTTTTAGATTAGACGTCAAGTACAATTCGCTTCAACGTTTACTGTAGAGATTGTAATTTGTGCATACATTAATGAGGACAAAACATTTTGACAATTGCCTATCGATCATCAAATGCTAGGCAATCCTCAAACAAATAACATACATAATTAAATTTTCACAGAACTCCCAATCGTATGAAGAGTCACCTATAAGAAAAATAATCAATAACGTTAAAATTTAGTGAAATTCAATCTTAGTATAAGTATTTCACCTTTTTTCTCAACTGTTATTCCATATATTGTTCCATGGTTCTTTAAAATAAATTATTTCCGACAAGCATTTATTGTTGAATATAGATAAAAGGTTACCCTCAATGATAAAAGAAAAATATTAAATGCAAAATAATGCTAAATCTGGAGTCGTTTTATTATGGTAACATGTCTGCATAGATTTTGAAATAGATTAAACAGTAACTATTAATATAGTCTAAGACTTCATATTATATTAAAGTATCAAAAAATTGGAGAATGGATAATTATAAATTATTTCTACTTTATATACTAATAATAGAGGTATAATTTTATGACTCAACCAAACTTTTTTCTTATACTGATACTTTGCATCAAACATTAGAAAATTAATAATTAAGTAAATGATAATGCAATATAAATTAGAGTCAAGAGTAAAAACAAATGGTGAAATACCTATTGACCTAATTTTGATTCGAACATATCTGTTGTAGTTTTTTTAACATTATATGAAATTCAAACACATATATGTGTAGTTTCAGATTCATAGAATTAATAATTGACTTATTTCATATTTTATTCTATTTATTATAAATTCTGAAAGTTTCTAAATTTTAGATTTTTAATTTAGTGCATTTTATGTCAGAGTGAATTTAAAGTCGGGTCTTATATCACAATGCCCAATTCATGCCAATAATATTATTACTAAAGATCTATTTCAAAACAAAAATGCCTTCAGATCCTATCAACACTCAAAACCCTTAATTCAATTGTGCTATAAATATTCATTATTTGTTTTTAAACAGTCATGAATATTTTCCGGAACTTTCTTAACGATTCTAACTGAAAAGTTTTATTTGAAACCAATAAAAGGGATTCAGATTTACGAAAATATTTATCTATGTTATATCTTAATCAACTTTGAAATTAATATTATCAGCAACCAAAACTCGACAAATTTCATTGACGTCGACAAATCCAAAGCAAAGCTTTACAAAGCTAGGGGTCGATTTATTAGAAGAGGGATATTTCTATCCCCCTATTGGATTGAAGTGTGAAGAATCATATCATTTTGGGGATTGAAAGACATGAAAAATTCCAATATATGTCTACATAAGTTAAGAAGTCACTTATATTTTTTAACATAGAATCATTTACCAGTTCCTTATAACTTTTTATATTCAATAGACCATCAAAAAGACTGTCATTTAGGGTCCTATAATCATCGTTTATTTGTTTTTCAATCACAAAAGAAACTCACCAGTAATAAAAAATCACTAGTCAGTGGTTTGTTGTAAAGTTTTCGGGCTATATACTTATCACAAACTCCAACATAAATGGAATTCATATGAATAATAATGAGATGAGTTATTTCTGCATTATAGATAATGAGGAAATTCAATTTTAAATTAACTTTTAAGGACC